>NW_022639703.1:237667-244493 GCF_010583005.1 Odontomachus brunneus
ATACTGACTAAATATTTATCCACATAGCACGTAATATTACATTATATCACAGTAATATTTCCGTAATATTGTAATATCGCAAAAATATTACGGAAATATTACTGTGATATTATATATATTACGTGTTATGTGGATAGTTATATTCACCAAACAATTTAGTTGAACATATTATTGAATTAAATCTTAGCTACTATGATTAACGTTTTTCAGCGTGGCATTATATGTTTAATGCATATATGTTTATATATGGAAAGTATTATATGTTCTTCATGATTTTGTTCCTCTTTCTTATATTTTATCATAATTTTCAATAAAAATGAAATATATAAAGGATATACATTTTCTTTTCCTTTCTTTTAATATTATCCTGACATTTTATGGTATTAAAAGTAATATTATTTCCAGCACAAAGCAACATTAAATGTAATATTGACCAACCTTGTATTAATATTTGGTTGCATCATTTCTTTAATGTTCCGGAAAGTAACATTTTAAGATCAGAATAATATTCTTCTTACGTTTACAAATGTTATTCAAATATTTTCCCTGTCATATTTAATATTGCTTTAATATTTTTGTGCTATGTGGGCATAGATAATAATTTTGCTAAACATTCTTCTACTTGGTTGTCGGCGATTCGAATAAGCTGCATGATACAAGCGTGCTGCTTTTGAAGCATTGCCCTTTGCTCTGCCATACATAAAATGAATATCCGTCATTTTAAAGTGAATATCTGTCAGAATTTGTGTAAAAATTAGCCATTTTTCAGATAACACAAAACTAGGCACGGTCAACAATCCAAAGTTGAATACAACAATCCCTGCGTAATTAGATGGTCACATACGGGCGTCCGTGAATGAACAGACTAAGAGACTTGGAAACTGTTGTCAACAAATACGAAATAAACCTGGACTCTTTGACCTTCAATGATGAAACATGCCGAAATGTATATTGACATGAGCCGAAGGCACATTGAACATTTATTGTAGATTTAATTTATTTTCTATTTTTCACAGAAGAAAATGCTTCATAACTCAGAAATAAAAGGTTTTCAGAGTACTATTCATTAAGACTTTTTAGTTTATTTTAACGAGTACTACATACCTCTAAAATTTGGTACCACCTTTTGGGAACACCCTGTATATTGCATTGCAATGTTGCTACATAGTTGCGTTGTTATATTACCGCAAGCAGACATTTTACCGTTGCTGTAACGTTGCAGTAGCATTGCAGCAACGTTTTGCTACGTTGTTGCAATGTCACAATATTGCAAAACAATGATGCTGTAATGTTGCTGCAACGTTGCTATACTATATGGGTAATAATTGTCAGTCACTATCAATCACTATTGGTAAACTATTCGGCGACTTATAACTCTTGGAAAAAGTTAATAATCAAACTCGTATGTTTCTCCAGAAAATTTTACGTTTTCACGTTCTATGCGCATAAGTTGCGAACATTAACTAATCAGACGTTCACATTCGAAACTAGTGTGCTACTATCGAATGTATAGAGTCGGTCTCCCGAAGAGATATGCATCGGAAGCCTGGAGATGACGCGCATCTGTTTCATATGCGTTCTGCACCTCTATTCTGTAATTTCCGGACGACAATGTCACTAACATGACGTATCGTTGCGCAGCTTTTCTTCCATATATTATATCTGCACAACGACATTGTAACGATAACGATACTGTCATTAAGAGTTACAGAATATGTTTGCAGTTAGTGATGGAAAATCATGCCTGCGCTTATACTGAATATTTCCCCCTTCACTTACGCACATATGTGTGTTGAGCTCGTCACACGAATAGATGGAGTCTGTGTGTGTAATTAGAGAGGGAAAAATGCCAGTGTGCAGCTCCGGCACAATTTCTTATCAATACGTTTAATCAACGAATCATCTTCGCTGTATGTACAAGTGTTAAAGCCTGAGCACAAAAATTATCGTAATTATTTCCGATTCGTAAACGTAAATATCGGAAATTAAATGCAGAAGCATGACATTAACTCTTTGAAGTATATATTTTTCCTTACATACTACTGTGTACAAAAAGTAAGACCAGTTTTTATTTATTTCAAAAAATATTTATTAATTCTTCCAAATCTATTTTGTCGCCTTCAAAGTAATCCCCTCCCGACACAATACACTTATGCCAACGTATTTTCCAGTCCTCGAAACAAGAATTAAAGTCGCCTTCCGAGATGGCTTTCAGAGCGCGTAGCGATTCACGTTGTATCTCTTCTATCGTCTCAAAACGATTTCCCCGCAGTGGTCTTTTGAGTTTCGGGAATAGCCAGAAGTCACACGGTGCTAAATCAGGCGAATATGGTGGTTGTGGAACGATATGGATCAAATTTTTGGCGAAAAAGTCACGAAGAACGAGTGCAGTGTGAAAAGGTGCATTATCGTGATGCAAAAACCAAGAATTGTCTGCCCACAATTCTGGCCTCTTCTTGCGAATAGCTTCACAAACGACGCATAACACTCAAATAATATTCTTTGTTGACGGTTTGGCCGGGTGGAAGGAATTCTGAATGGACAACACCACGATAAACGATGAAAACTGTCAACATGACCTTGATTTTCGATCGACTGTTTATACCACTTGTAAACATTCCTTTCCGACAAAGCATGGTCCCCGAAGGCTTTCTGCAACATCCTGAACGTTTCTGCACCCGAAATTTCATTCCGCAAACAAAATTTAATGCAACTTCTTTGCTCAATATAATTAAACATTGTAAACATCGCCGAATGCACTTTTAGCGTCGTACAAAATCAAGCGTAAAGTAATAAGTAATGAATGTTTTGACATGAAATTTGTCACAGATGTTTGTCACAATGCTGCCAACTTAGAAAAAAATATTTATGATGTGCGGTTTACCCGCGCGATTTAAATTGAAAACTGGTCTTACTTTTTGGACACAGTAGGATTCATCTGAAATTTATTATCGGAAGGTTTTTGGGGTCACTGGGGTTACGAATGTAAACTCAAAATTTCGAAATTGAAAATGGCGGATTCAATATGGCGGCCCTAATTGCAAACAGTAACTTCGAATGAAACTCTGTACTCGAGTATTTTTGGGGTCGCTAATTACGAATGTTAACTCAAAATTTGGAAATTTAAAATGGCGGATTCGATATGGCGGATCAAAATGTGAAACCGCGCAACGTAGCGACGTGTGAACTACTATCATCGAGACAATATGCGAGATTTTCTTCGTTCATGCCAGTAGTACGTCGATACGCCGCAACGCGGCGTGGAAACTAACGTTCTCGTTAGTGAACGTGGCTGGCTTCATATATGTGCGCGACCAGACGTATCTCAATCAAATCCGTTTATTCTGATTTTTCAATAAAGATATTTCTATCATATAGTTTAGAATGTTTATTTGCATTTCAATCAGTTTTCACAACTAATAGCATTTTGTGTTGAGACCAGTAGTTTTCACGACTGATACATTTTTTAGCGTTTGATCACTCGTTTCACGAATTAGTGCATTTTTTATCTTAATCAGTTGTTTCTACGACTCTAATATTTTTAGATCCATTTTTCGACGACGATATTTCTCAGAGTACTCTCGGTGGGCAATTTGAGATTTTGAAATTACTATATTATAGTGAAAACATCTTTCATCTTACTGCTACAAAACAAGTTTTGCTTCTGAAATGGAAAAAAAGTTTATAGATTTGCCGAGTGGTGATGAATCGATTGATGAATTGTGCGGCTCTGATGATGACGATGAGATAATAGAAAGACAAAATAATGGAGAAGATATATCAGAAAATTCGGGAGTGTCGCAAAAGAAAGAAAGTGACTCTGAACTTGAAGAGTGTGTTGAAGATTCTTGAGAAGAATTGTCTTATGCCGAAAACGATCGATCTCTGAAAGAACGATGGACGGAATTTGGGAATCGAAATCGTACAAAATGATATACGATTTATTGAAGATGTTGGTCGAATATCTCAGATTGCGCTTAATCACCATTGGATATCTTCTATAATCTATTTCCAGAAGACTTCTTAGAACATCTCGTCCTTCAGACAAATATATATAGCACTCAGACGTAAAGAGTTCAAAGCCATCATAAAAGAAAAAATGTTGCTATTCTTGGGTATCAATATTCTGATGGGCATAAAGAAACTTCCATCACATCGGAATGAACAACTACTCGACCCGTACATTTATAATTTAATCGATCGATTAGTCAATCGATTCGGCTATATACTTTCGCATCTGCTCGTTAACGATAATTCTCAAGAAATAAAGAGAGGAGAACTAAGCTATGACAGGTTTCATAAAATAAAGCCGATGATATAAACAATTTGGCAGACTTTCAAAACCTGTTTCAAACCTAAAGAACATCAATCAATAGACGAAAATATGATCAAGTTCAAAAGGAGAAGTTCATTGAAATAATGTTTGCCAAATAAACCAATAAAAAGAGGCTACAAGGTTTGGGTACATGCAGACAAAACAGGATTTGTACGTGAATTTCAAATTTACATCGGTAAAACAGAAAATATTACTGAAAAACTGTTGGGAAGACACTAGAGTGGTGAAGGACTTGACGATTGAAATTATCGGAGGTAACCACCGTGTCTATTTTGATAATTTTTTCACTAGCATAGATTTAATGATATACCTAAAAAGTGTAGACATACTGACATATAGAATTGTAAAAGATAATCGAGTTGGCTTACCTATGCGCCAGAAGTCTGATAAAGAGATGATAAAAGGGGAATCTGATTTTCGGACTTCATACACAGGATTTTTATGACTGAAGCGGAAGGACAATCGTGTTGTTTCGCTTTTATCCAATTTTTATCCAATTTTTTTCCATGATTCATCTGTCGTAACGACTATCAATCGGCGAGACAAAAGCGGTTTGATGTAAATTGTAACATGCCCAAAAATGGTATAGGATTACAACAAACACATGGGCTATATTGGCAAGTAAGACATGTTGAAGTCCTTGTATGAAATCGGTCGAAAAAATAGTGGCACCGAATATTTTGGCATTTTATTGATGTTATCGTAACAAATGTATCCATAATTTATGATAATCTCGATAATAAGACAAATGTAAGTTTAAAAAAGTTCAGACTTCAAGTCGTTGAAGATTTAATTGATAGTAAACTACCTGCAAAAAAGATTTGAAATCTAAACTTGCCGAAACCATCCGATATCATATAGCCTCAAGTAGCCCTTGAGAAACGACAATCTGCAGCACAACACATGTCTCAAATTATTCCACAATAAAGACGAAGACGTTGTGCTCATTCCTCCACAAAAAAAGACACGAGACGTACAACTTGGACTTGTGTGCAGTACTATGTGTGCAGTACTACTATGCATTTTTGTAACTGTTTTGCAGCATATCATGCCTAATTGAATATTAACAGCCAAGAAAACGGAGAGTACCAATATTTACTCAAACAACCTATTATTTAGAATTCGAATTCACCGTTTTGAATTTTTCTATTTCAATTTTGAATTTTACTCAAATATCTTCTGTAGATTAGCCACAATTACATTTATTCTATGAAAAAGAGGTTTTTTCGTATTTTATTAATTTGTAAAATCCAAAATGTCGAAAATAAAATTTTGAAAATACTTTTTTTATAATAATTGATGTCCTATGAATCTAAATATGTGATTACATACGTAATACATTAAGATGTATGTAAAAAGAATAAAAAACCGAGCGCAAAAAGGTGTGCCTCAGAAGTGCCACTGTGCCGCAAGTGTTAACATCATATCAATTGCACTGCCTACGTTTACGATAATCTTTGTGTGTGCTCAGGTTCTTATCTCTGATAATCTGTGATAAATAATCTGTGGCTGCTTACGCTGTTGTGAAGTAAGCACGTATTGTGTTAGATTAATAATCCTTTGGAAAAACACGTGGGTTTAGTTATGTACTTCTTCCGAGGATTATCAGTCATCGAATGATTTATCGATAGTGATTTATAGTGACTAATTGTGATTAATTGTATTTATTAATGAAAATTACCTATTCCAAGTGTATACGTGAATAGTAAATGAGAAAGAGAGAGAGAGAGAGAGAGAGAGAGAGAGAAAGAGAGAGAAAGGGGGAGTGAGAAAGACATAAAAAGACAGAATGTGGCTTGCATGTATGTATACATATTATCGTGGCTGTTTTTCGAAATTATTACCAGTTATAAAAATTTTTAGTATACGTAATATAAACTATCAGTTTATATGCTTATTAGCAGTGAATATTGAAACAGTTTGTGTGTAGCGATCAGCTGATTGCAGCAGGCACTTTACGTTAGCGTTTGTGTCTGACGATGAATTGACAACTTTTATAGGAAACATTTTTTTTTAATGCTTTGTTTGCGAAATATTCCAACGTCCAGGGACGTTTTGAAGTCTGTATATAAGTATGGGACATCTAATATATTTATGGTATTAAACTGCATAAAAGGTAAGCTCACCGATTATTTTCTTTTTGAAATATGTTATAGAGAATGAAATTCTGAGTAACTTTTTCCTATATAAGTACATGGGGGTCGCATATAGTTTCGGAGATATTCGACTTTAAAGTCTTGAAAGTATACATAGTGTAATAAGTGAAAGTATAATAAGTGGACTTTACTCCATTTTTATATAGACATCCCTTATAGAAATATCATACTAAGAATCATTGATAATTACTTATTATCCAGTATTTTTAATACTGAAAATAAGTAATTATCAATGATTCTTAGTATGATATTTCTATAAGGGATATATCATATACATATTAAATAAAGTATACGTTGTTAAATAAAGTACAAATTGGCGGAATCCTTTCCCCGC
>NW_022639703.1:244503-245628 GCF_010583005.1 Odontomachus brunneus
ATTGGTTAATGCTACTTCCCTACCGGATTTTAGAACGGCTCTACTGCAATACTTGCTGAACTTGGGGATGCGTCCTTCCGTGACACCATATTTATTTATTTGTACCTCTACTTCACGTCTTTTTGCGTTACAATATAAATCATAATATAATATCTGCGTTTAATTTAATTTATTTACGTGCTTTAATATAATGGAAGAGTTTAATTTTTTCTTGTGCTTTTATACTTAATTATTATTTGTTTTTAACCATGATATGTAGTTTGCGTTGAACACGTATTTTGTTCTGATATGCCGACTGGCTTTATTAAATAGTGATCTTAAGTATGTAATGTCTTGTAACGCTAATTCGCGTTCGGTGCGGGATAAGCTGCGAGTCGGTGTTCGGATTCGAGCAGATATCAATAATGGTGAAGACAGTGGGATGGATATTATAATGATATACAGGGTGGGCCATTTTAATCTCCCCACCTGAATTTCTGGTAATCTAAGTCAGATAGAGAAAAATGGTCCAGACAAAAGTAGAAGGGGACAGAGGGGGTCACGTAATGGTACCAAGGACCTTGACCTTGAACTCGATTTTCAAGGTTATTTCAAGGTCAAAGTGATTTTTTTAAATAGGAACACCTATTTTTAACTCCGGATTTGAAAAGAGCGGGAAATTTTACGTTCAAAATGATATGTTAATCATGGTCATGGCAAGGTCGAATGAAGGTCAAGTTTGCGAATTTTGATTTCCCAATTGAATATATCGGAACCTAAGCCAAATACGTAAAATTGGTTCAGACAAATGTTAAAGGGGGCCGAGGGGGTCACCTATCTGTACTCTGATCTTGACCTTGAACTCGATTTTCAAGGTTATTTCAAGGTCATAGTGATTTTTCAAAATGGGAATCACTATTTTCGAGGGTTTCTTTAACTGTATTAACCTTACTTTTAGCGCTACCCAGAAACAACGACGTGGACGTAGTAAGTACTGTTTCCTTTGGGATGCTGGATTAAAGTGAGTCCCCTCGCCTCTCACTATTTTAAAAATTATTAATTTAATGTTCGAAGTTGCCTCCACTTGCTTGAAGGCATAAAATCAAACGTCTTTGGAAATGGCGTACGGTGTTAAGGAGAGTTTGC
>NW_022639703.1:246740-247692 GCF_010583005.1 Odontomachus brunneus
ATTCCACATCCATGCTTGTAACACTTCTTAGATAACTTAAATTACACTTAGTTTAAAGGGTGTTTTCAATGATGCCACCATCTGCTCGTATACAACGTAAGGCACGAGTATGAACCGCGTGTGTAGCTGATTGCAGCTATACGTAACTTTCTTTTATTTGTCGCGCAGCGTCCAGCACGCGAGCTAGCAGTTGTTCTCGTGTTTGAACTTTCACATACTAAGTCCTTCATCCACCCTCAAATACAAAAATCCATTGGTGTCAAATCTGGAGACCTAGGCGGCCAATGAATTGAGCCACCTCTATCAATCCACCGGTCAGGAAAACGACGATGGAGGTGAGCTCGAACTCTTAGGTCAAAGTGGGCTGGCGGTTTATACTCGTGCGTTACGCTGTATACAAGCAGATGGTGGCATCATTGAAAACACTCTTTAAACTAAGTGTAATTTAAGTTATCTAAGAAGTGTTACAAGCATGGAAGTGGAATGAAACATCCTATTTTCTATTAATATTCCCAATAATGTTTTAAAAACTGAACTTCTCAGATAGAGTTTAAAGTTATTATAAGTTTATAACCGTTCGAAATAGGACTTATGTTTATATGAACTTATTAATTCAGAATGATATAAAGAATGGTTTTTTGAAGTATTGCCTTTCAGCCCTGAATCACCCTGTATATATATATATATATATATATATATATATATACAGGGTGATTCAGGGCTGAAAGTCAATACTTCAAAAAACCATTCTTTATATCATTCTGAATTAATAAGTTCATATAAACATAAGTCCTATTTCGAACGGTTATAAACTTATAATCATATTCTGCATGATCATTCACAATTAATATCTCGATAATTATTGCGAATATCGCAAAACGGTATAGAACTTTTATTTTCACTTCAACCTGTTCTACGTCCCCACAAAATGTCCGGAGGAGAGTGTGAGACA
>NW_022639703.1:248279-250715 GCF_010583005.1 Odontomachus brunneus
AGTAGCGACGACTGCCGTCGTGTACTTATACTTTTGGTCAAATTGAACAAAAAAGTCCTCTACTATTTTTTAAATAATTACATAGATTTTTAATTATTAATTAAAGAAGATTATTGCATGATTTTACAACGATATAGGACTTTTATGTTCACCTCAACCTGTTCTACGTCCCCACAAAATGTCCGGAGGAGAGTGTGCGACACCCTATATATATATATATATATATATATATATATATATATATATATATATATATATATATATATATACAGGGTGAGGAAAAAGCATGGAAACTCTTAAAAATCTCAAAAAATATAAGATTTACAGAAAAATGTTTCAAGTAAAAGTTATAGGATTTAAAAGAATCTATTCAATGGTCCCATCAGTTTGACCCTGGCTGGCGTCGTTAAGATGAAGTCAAAGTTTCCTTGAATTTTTTAAATAGAACACCCCATATATTATTACATATTCTTATAGCTTATCTCGAGAGCTTTCCAAAACACTATAATAAAATATTTTTTCATTAAGAACTTTTCGAGTAATAACACTTGAAGTTTCCAGCACTTTGACATAGAATACAAAATATCTCGTAAAATGTTCATCTTTCGATTATCTTGCCTTAATGCTTTTTTGCACAGAATAATGAGACAAATTGTAACGGTTTTTCGTTACGTGCGGGATAATCTTAGTCCGTGCGGTCCAAAGTTTAGCTCAATAAATGCGAAGCAGTGGTGTAGATACCAATAAGTGTGTAATTATATTCTATTATAATGCTATTTACAACTATGTACATATGAAGTTACGTTGCTGGCACGTGGTCGTGTTTTTGCTGTCGTCGGAGATTTAAGTTGACGTTGCGATGGTAGCTGCGAGCGTTCAGGCGTGAGCGCGGCTTGCGGGACGCGGTCGGTGTTGTTTCGCGATATTCTATTGCCCGTATTATGAGTTCGTAGACTCAGCGGGATTTAAACTATAGTTGATACCGGCTTTTAACCGAACTGGTTTCGGGACGGTTGTTGTCGCGGTATATCTCGTGACTTGTAAACGCTAGATCTGTTATGCGATGTCAGAGCGGTGCTAGGTAAAAGGATGTCGACGTCGCGTATCCACCTCGGTCGACGGGATGGGTTCGGCCGAGGATGTCGACGTCGCGTATCCACCTCGGTCGACGGAACGGTAGATGGAAAGGATACCGACGTCGCGTATCCACCTCGGTCGACGGAACGGTATACGAAAAGGGATGTCGACGTCGCATATGCACTTCGGTCGACGGTGCGGTCTAGGATTTTTAGGAGGTTTCGAGCTCTAATCGGTTGAGCGCCTTAGAGGAGCTCTCCGGCGGATCTCTCTCGATACCGCGTTAGCTTTTATACTAATTATGGCAAACAGCGAAGCTGTTTTCTGACCTCGCGGATGTTCGGCGTTTGTCCCACTGTTGTGCGGTGTAAACAATCGTTCAAATAATTGTCGTGACAATCCGTTATTTCTATGGATCGTCACAAAATTAATTGGCTTAAAAAAAACAAAAAATTTTTTACAAAATAATTATAATAAAGTTTTTTATGCTTTTTTAAAAGCCAATTAATTTGTCTCATTATTCTGTGAAAAAAAAAGCATTAAGGCAAGATAATCGAAAGATAAATATTTTACGAGATATTTTGTATTCTATGTCAAAGTACTGGAAATTTCAAGTGTTATTACTCGAAAAGTTCTTAACGAAAAAATATTTTATTATAGTGTTTTGAAAGCTCTCGAGATAAGTTATAAGAATAAGTAATAATATATGGGGTGCTCTATTGAAAAAGTTCAACATGACTTTGACTTCTCCTTAACGACGCCAGCCAATGTCAAACTGATGATACTATTGAATAGATCTTTTTAAATCTTACCACTTTTATTTGAAACATTTTTCTGTAAAACTTATATTTTTTGAGATTTTTCAGTGTTTCCATACTTTTCGCGGCCGATTAAGGTAAGCTAAGGCAGAGAAAAACGTAAACACAAGCGCGGCAAACGAGAGCTGCCCTTGCGTTTACGTTTTTTAGGCCATCAGCCTTACGCTATTTACTATTAATACGAGCGCGCGTTCGTGCTCGTCACTACGGTATCCACGCGCGCTAATGCTAAAGAGCGTAACTTTGAAGCCTCTTAACTCGAAAAGTACTTAACGAAAAAATACTTAAGTATAGTGTTTTGGAAAGCTCTCGAGATAAGCTACAAGAATATACAATAAAAAATGGGGGTATCCATTTAAAAACATCATTGTGACCTTGACCTGATCTTTATGACGCAACTCAAGGTCAAACTGCTAATATCATAAAATAGATCTTTTTAAACCCTACAACTTTTGTATTTAACATTTTTTTATACAACGCTTTGTTTTCGAGATATTCAGGTGTTCCGGTATATAATATTCACCCTGTATATATATCCCTG
>NW_022639703.1:250725-253250 GCF_010583005.1 Odontomachus brunneus
GATCTTTTTAAATCTTACCACTTTTATTTGAAACATTTTTCTGTAAAACTTATATTTTTTGAGATTTTTCAGTGTTTCCATACTTTTCGCGGCCGATTAAGGTAAGCTAAGGCAGAGAAAAACGTAAACACAAGCGCGGTAAACGAGAGCTGCCCTTGCGTTTACGTTTTTTAGGCCATCAGCCTTACGCTATTTACTATTAATACGAGCGCGCGTTCGTGCTCGTCACTACGGTATCCACGCGCGCTAATGCTAAAGAGCGTAACTTTGAAGCCTCTTAACTCGAAAAGTACTTAACGAAAAAATACTTAAGTATAGTGTTTTGGAAAGCTCTCGAGATAAGCTACAAGAATATACAATAAAAAATGGGGGTATCTATTTAAAAACATCATTGTGACCTTGACCTGATCTTTATGACGCAACTCAAGGTCAAACTGCTAATATCATAAAATAGATCTTTTTAAACCCTACAACTTTTGTATTTAATATTTTTTTATACAACGCTTTGTTTTCGAGATATTCAGGTGTTCCGGTATATAATATTCACCCTGTATATATATCCCTGTATATATATATATATATATATATATATATATATATATATAAAGTTACATTACGTTCAGTTTAAATTTCAATGTGAATTAATCCTCATCTTAAGTCATATTGTTTCAGATTAAAATTCAGACTAAATTATATATATTTTTATCTAGCTTCATATATTTTTCATTTTAAACAAGAATATCTTAGTTACGTAACACTAGTCAACAAAAATTTCCTGCGTATAATATTTGAGATTTTTATGGTTCGTAGAAATATTTGATTTGGCTTTTGTGTTGGTGTCGCGTTTCTTATAGATGTGTCTCCGATGTTTTGTGAACGTTGCAATTCATTTTTAAAGATAGAGAGTGTGCGAGAGAGAAGAAGAGAGGACAGAGAGACAGGAGAAAGAAGAAAGAAAGAATGGAAAACTAACGAAAAATTCAGAAATTACTTATATTTCAGAAACAGTTTTAGGTTGTTCCTTTCCCTAAAGAAATAAATTGAAATGCCCATAAAATGTTAAAAACAAATTCATGTAGGATACGACGTCAACCTAGAGAAGCTTTATTGAGTTTTAAATCTTTAATTAAAACTTCCTTATTAGTTGATTAAGAGGTATACGAGATTTTACAACGGATACAATAAGTGATGGTAATTATTCACTTTAGAGGAAGCACCTCCGATGACTTTGACCTTGACGTATATTATAGAGGTCACCTCCTGAGTAATCTTGAAAAGGTTTTAGCTGTCACTTGTTGTCCGATAAAAAGGTATTAATAAAAGAATTTACATAAAATGAACACAATTTTTAAACATCGTATCAATCGACACGGTAGTGTCGCGAAGCCAAGTGCAAGCACGAAGCAACGGGCTCGCAGCTGACCGTGAATACTTACGCCGCGACATTAGTTGATTGCATACCAGATTTCTTTTTTGACCATAACGGTTGAACCGATGAGATTCTAGATAGACTCAATCGATTCCTGGGGTTTACATTACATAATAAAACTATATTTACTTTTGCTTTACATTCTCCAGAAGCTGAGATATCTTATCTCAATGTTCGAAATCGCTAAGTCTCACGGTTAAGGAATTCGTCGTCTGAGACAATGTCCAGTTTAACATTTTTGTCGTTAGAAGTGCTACGGTTTAAATCAGCTTGGAATGTGTTCGGATACTCGGGGCGGAATTCATAAACATGTCTTGAGTTTCAAGACCGATTTAAACTAATGCTCAAGACCACGAGTAATTCATAAACATTACTTAAGACTGAATTTCAAGCTGAATCTTAAGTCCATGCTTAATTAAGTAAACACTGTATCATAATCTAATCTTAAGTACTACGTGATACGATGAAATGCACAGTAACTGTTTAAGCTACATCTTAAGCCAATCTTATCCAAGTCTAATAAATTGTCGACTTGAGGCGGTCATGAAATAAAAAATATAAGTATTTAGCAATATGTAGTTTAAATATTTCATCTGAATATGCTTAGTCTCCAGTTCTCATTCCACTTTCTCTCTCATTCGAACACAAAACAGGAAAGATTGTATACACAAGAGTTTTTTGAACACACCTTTATGGACGTTTACTGCATTTGACAAGTGAAATAGGCTAGATTTGACTTAAATAAATTCGCTATAAACAACGAAGGACAGTAATATTACATCAGTAATATAATTTCTCTACAAAACAATATAATGTTATGTACAACACGTATTATGTTACAATTATATTGTTCTGTAAGAAATTATAACATTGGAATAATGCCATTGTTTCTAGATGTTTATTGCGATTCTACTTTTACTCGACTGATATTCGTTTCACTTAATTTGCATTTCATTTAATCTCTGTTTGAAAATATTAATTTCATATTGACTAAATTTTTTAAATATATTTTAACACTTGTCTTGAAATAATTTATTGCATTATAGAAACTATATATATATATATATATATATATATATATATATATATATATATA
>NW_022639703.1:253260-255673 GCF_010583005.1 Odontomachus brunneus
ACATATTTTACAAGTTAAGGATGTTAAAAGTTTATTGTAGGAATTTCAAATGAAAATTTAAATTTCTTTAAGTTGTAAATGCATTTTTCCGGTAAACAAGTTTCAATCTACAGTTGAGTTAAAATTCCAAGATATTTTTTGACACTGGCATAGCTAGTAAAAACTTTCAAATATTTCATTTTTAGTTATTTTTATCATTTCTTTTTTCCCAAAGTAAACAGTCCTTACTACGTCCCCGCCGTTGTTTCTGGGTAACGCTAAAAGTAAAAGTATGAAAACTTCCGCTCTTTCAATTGCCGACGACAAATGAGGAAGTTTTTAGAAAAAAATTTGACCTTGAAATAATCTTGAAGGACACCAACAAGGTCGAGTTTGAGGTCACCACTAATTGCAATTAAACAAAATAACTAAAGTAAGCTATTTTCATCAACTGCGTTCTTCAAAGATATCCAGTCCTCAAAATTAAATAACCTTTGAATGACCTTCAAGGTCAACCACGATTTATGGCCTTATAATGTTTTTGGACGTAAAATTTCCCGCTCTTTCGATTGCCGACGTCAAAAAAGGGGGTTTCCATTAAAAAAAATTGAGCTGACCTTGAAATAACCTTCAAGGTCATCGTCAAGGTCAAATCCAAGGTTACCATTGAATTCCTCGTCAAAAGTTACTACAAGAGTGACCTTAACATTTTTCAAAAATAATTTACCTGGGAAATTATTCAGGTGTTTCCAGACTTTTTGGACACCCTGTATAGAGTGTCCCATAAGTTCGACAACGGCAAGAAAACTCGGCGGGGGAACATTTTAAAGAAAAATGTTTCGAATGAAAGTTGTAAGGCTTAAAAAGTCGCATTTAATGACAGTAGTTATTTGACCTAAGATGACGTCGCCAAGGTCAGGACAAGGTCAACTTTGCTTTTTTAGATAGAAATACATATTTTTTTATTACGGCATTTTATTCTACGTGGAAAAGCAAACAACTTTTGTTTGAAAAAATTTTTTATACGACCTCTATTTTCTAAGATATTTACGTAAATATCTACAAGATTATTGGTTTCAATAATTTTTTACTTGAATTCTATCAACTTTAGCGGAAAATATGAAGAGATAAAAATTGTATATTTTGTTCTCATAGAGCTCTGAGAATTTTTCAGAATTTTATATCAACTTTTTAGTACTTTATTTTCTTACATTTTCTTGAAGTACTAAAAAGTTAACAAAAATTCTGAAAAAGTTTACAGAGCTCTATGAAAATAAAATAAGCAATTTTTATTTCTTGATATTTTTTGGTAAAGTTGATAGAATTCAAGTAAAAAATTATTGAAACCAATAATCTTGTAGATATTTACGTAAATATCTTAGAAAATAGAGGTCGTATAAAAAATGTTTTCAAGCAAAAGTTGTTTGCGTTTTTACGTTGAATAAAATGCCGTAATAAAAAATATGTGTTTCTATTTAAAAAAGCAAAGTTGACCTTGTTCTAACCTTGGCGACGCCATCCTATGTCAAATAACTACTATTGTTGAATGCGTTTTTTTAAAGCCTTACAACTTTTGTCTGAAACATTTTTCTCTAAAATGCTCCCCCGCCGAGGTATCTTGCCGTTCCGGTTTCTTTTGCTATACCCTGTATATATATATATATATATATATATATATATATATATATATAATTACATTTATGCATTCTTTTATTATAATTTATAGATAATCATTTTATAATTTATATTAAATGATAAATTTAACCTAATTTAACCATGTTTCTTCATAAGTAGTAATAAGATAATTATTGTGTGATTTTTTAATCAGATATAATTACATCTTTTTATCAAAGAGGTTTCGAATATACATAAAATACCATTTAAACTCCGCGCGTGTTACGTATTTATATTGTACTTCAATATCATTGGTCATATAATTAAAACTCCCAAATACTTCCGAAGTCGGAAGCCTAAACATAAGCTTTCTTAAGATAATCTTAAGCTCAAACTCGAGTTTTCAAGATTTAACTATGCATGTAAGACTATTATAAGACGATCTTGAGTGTTAAGCTGATCTTCGAAAAGACTGTGCTTAAGACAGATTTCAAGTAACGTTTATGAATTCTGCCCTCGGTATCAGTTGGTCTGTTCTTTTTAGCTGCACTGCTGAACTTGCGCAATAAGTTAGAGCGAGACAAAATATACTTTCTTACTCTAACTTATTGCACCAGTTCAACAGTGCAGTTAAAAAGAACCAAATAGAATTACATTAATGTTAATAAGCAGTATTAATAAACAGTGATATTTACGACAAGGATAGTATAATTGTTGATAACTGTAGTGAATGAATGATTTGGCTGTGAATATTTTGAAGGTGTTTATGTGCTGATGTATATATATATATATATATATATATATATATATATATATATAT
>NW_022639703.1:255741-257086 GCF_010583005.1 Odontomachus brunneus
TATATATATATATATATATATATATATATATATATATATATATATATATATATCAACATATAAAGCAAATACTAAGCAAATACTAAGTGCGCAACTAAGTTTCCGGGTTTTTTTTATCAATGAGAAATGGAAAATTTTAAGAGAAATACAAAAAATGGTTTATTCAAAGTATCGTCGCTCGCTAGCTACACATTTTTGTCATCTCTCTGGCAATACATGAATACCGCGACGATAAAACTGCGCGTCTTTGGACCGAAACCATTCATCTAACCAATTTTGCACTTCTTCGAAATTGGCTAAGTGTAGCCCAGCCGAGCCATGCGCCATCGACCGGAACAAGTGATAATCGGAAGAGGCCAAGTCTGGTGAATACGGCAGATGCGGTAGCAGATTCCATTTCAGCGTTTTGATGGTGTCCTGAACGATGGAAGTGCGATGGCACGGAGCGTTGTCGTGCTGAAATATCACTCGTTCGTGTCTCGTGTCCCATTCTGGCCGTTTTTCGAGCAATGCATGGTTCAAATTGATTAGTTGTTGTCGGTAGCGATGCCCATTGACAGTTTCGGCCGGTTTTAGCAGCTCATAGTACACAATTCCTTTCTGGTCCCACCAAACGCAGAGCATTGTCTTCTTTCCAAAGCGATTTGGCCGTGCCGTCGATATTGATGGTTAGCCAGGTGAAAGCCACGATTTTTTGCGTTTGGGATTCTCGAAATATATCCACTTCTCATTGCAAGTAACAATTCGATGCAGAAAACTTTCTTTCATGTCGCAAAAGCAAAATTTCGGAAGTGGCTCTTCGATTTTCCATCTGTCTCTCAGTCAACTCATGCGGCACTAATTTTCCTTCCTTTTGAATTTTTTCCATGGCATGTAAACGTTTGGAAATACCTTGGCAAGTCATGTTTAATGCCTCCGCAAGTTGATCTTGTGTTTGCGTATCATCTTCATCTAATAACGCTTGCAGATCGGCGTCTTCAATTGTTTTTGGTCTTCTGGAGTGCTCCTTCTTCTTAGTATCGAAATCGCCACTTCTGAAACGTTTAAACCAATCTTCACAGGTAATTTTCGATGGTGCATGTTCGCCGAAGGCCTCTTCAAGCAAACGACGTGCTTCAGCTGCATTTTTTTCAAGTTAAAGTAGAAAAGCAAAGTTTCCCGCAAATGCTGTTTATTTGGCACAAAACTCGACATCTTCATTGTTAGAAAAAATATTTTTGCGTTGAGATATGTGTTGATATTATGACTGGTTATTGTTGACAGATGTCCAAGCTATAAAAGAAACACAACTTTAGACATGTATGTCGACTACATGTGTCGTTAGTACCATCCATGTGTGAAACCT
>NW_022639703.1:257096-258090 GCF_010583005.1 Odontomachus brunneus
TATATTTTCTTAGTTATTGAGGAGTACCGACCTTTTTTCCCCCACCCTGTGTATATATGTACACTGTGTGTGTATGTATATATATATATATATATATATATATATATATATATATATATATATATATATATATACAGGGTGTTAGAAAAGTCTGGAAACGACCGAAAATATCTCGAAAACAAACTATTTTAAAGAAAACTGTATCAGATAAAAGTTGTTTGGTTTGATGAGATCTATAAAAAGGTGTAATTCGTTTGACCTTGAATAATTATTTGAAGCTCATATGAAGGTCATCTTCAATTTTTTAAATGGAATACCCCATATATTAATACATATTCTTATAGCTTATCTCGAGAGCTTTCCAAAAGACTATAATAAAATATTTTTTTGTTAAGAATTTTTCGAGCAATAACATTTGAAAATTCCAGCACTTTGACATAGAATACAAAATATCTCGTAAAATATTCATCTTTCGATTATCTTGCCTTAATGCTTTTTTTGCACAGAATAATAAGACAAATTAATTGGCTAAAAAAAAAACAAAAAAATTTTTACATAATAAATATAAAACAAATTTTTATCCTTTTTTTAAGCCAATTAATTTGTCTCATTATTCTGTACAAAAAAGCATTAAGGCAAGATAATCGAAAGATGAGTATTTTACGAGATATTTTGTATTCTATGTCAAAGTGCTGGCAATTTTAAATGTTATTACTCGAAAAGTTCACAACGAAAAAATATTTTATTATAGTGTTTTGGAAAGCTCTCGAGATAAACTATAAGAATATGTAATAATATATGGGTGTTCTATTAAAAAAATTGAAGATGACCTTCATATGTTCTTCAAATGACTATTCAAGGTCAAACCCATTACATGTTTTTATAGATCTCTTCGAACCAAACAACTTTTATCTGAAATAGTTATCTTTAAAATAGTTTGCGTTCGAGATATTCGACCGTTTCCAGACTTTTCTAACATCCTATATACAGGGTG
>NW_022639703.1:258100-267036 GCF_010583005.1 Odontomachus brunneus
TTGAAAATTTTAAAACAGCCAAAGTTATATCTGAACGTAAAATTTTCCGCTTTTTCATTTTCCGGTGTCAAAAAGGGGGGTTTCCATTTTAAAAAAACCACTTCCGGTTGAAGTAACCCACTTTCGGTCAAAATCAAAAGTTGAAAGGTACGCCATTTTGGTTCCCCCTCGAAACCCTACAACTTTTATATGAAACTTTTTTCGATTCCTGGCCACACAAACGAGTTATTGGAGGTGATAGATTCAGATGACTCACCCTGTATATTACATATTATATACAAGGTGTTTCAAAACCGGTAGAACACTCGTTAGGAATAGGTAGGGGCTGCAATTTGGAATTGAAAGTTCGTCTTCCATTTTTGGATCTGACAATTAGTTAACGAAATATTAATGAATAAAGTCTGCTAATCTCTTACCATCCCGAGTGAGTGCTCAGAGACGTAGAACGCCGTGGGCTTCTCAGGGGTCCTTCTTGTCCGTTTGTCTCGCCTTTTTGTATCACAAGAGAATAAATATGGATGAGTGAGTGAGTGGGTGTGTGAGTGAGTGCCTGACCGGAGTTATGAAGGGAGGGGGGGGGGCAAGTCTTCAGTATGTAGGGGTAATGTACGGGTGTTTTTGTGTGCGGTTATGAGTGCATCGACAATTTGAATGTTTTTAGTGAAAATGGGCAGAATGATTGCGTTTTATATGCCGGATGGGGAGGACATGTGTAGTATGCTTCCTTCGAGTGCGTGGGTGATTTGAATGTTTTCTGCACGTCGGTGGTCGAGTACCGTGAATGATTTTAGTATGTGTGTATGGGGAAGTGGGGGGAGGAAGAGTATAAGTTATTTTCTTGTGTGTATGAAAAACTAATTTTAATGTGTTTACTATGTGTGCATTATGTTTCTGTCCTGTACGATGTGTTAAGAAGGAATGAGTGGATGGGAAAAATAATTTACTTATTCCATTTATTGTTTGAAGTGGCCTCCGTCGGTTGTCAAACAACCTTGGAGCATCGTGCTAGCATCTCTCGCCTGACCTTTTGCAGCATCTCCACTGTGATGAACTCTGTGGCCGCATGGATTCGCGCCACTAGCTCCTCTTCCGTTGCAGGCTCTACTGCGTAAACTTTTTCCTTAACCTCAAAGGAAGAAGTCTAACGGAGTCAAATCAGGCGATCTGTAAATAATAAGAACATATGAAACTTTATGGACTCAGCTGAGGGAATACCAAAACTTACCGTGGAAGCCAACGATATGGACCACGCGACCTTAATCAACGCCGTGGCAAGTGCGTATCCAGATGTGTTGTAGCTTATGGCGTATTGTGAAGTGGTACTCCATCGTGCTGAAACTATCGAGGTCTTGCAGCAAGCGGCAAGTCCTCCAACATGTCTGGAAGATTTTCTTCCAAAAAATCAATGTACTGTTAGTCCTGAAACAAAAGTTATTTCAAAATTGTCAGTGAGTATGTATTATTTAAATGGTCTATGTAAATATTTACGTTCAGCACTTCCGGTAATAGTCCAACAAAAACGTAGTCACTCACAATTTCGCCCCACACGTGTACTTTCTAGTGATGCTGAAAACTTATCGTCCGTAGGAAAAAATTTACTTCCGCATAAAAATGCGAGTTATACGAATTGAAATCGCTTTTTCTGGTGAATAAACTTTTGTCTGTCCACAAAGTATGGGCCAAAAAGTCTTCGTCGTGCTCGTCGTATAGCGCCAATGGTTCACGGCAAAATTGTATGCGCAGAGCACGATCACCAGGCTGAAATCTTACACTCGCTTGTAATGATACGGGTGCATAGATTCCAATCTCAAGATGCGATGAACCGTCGAATTTGAGATGCCGGTGACTCTTTCGAGTCGTCGACAACTCGTCGTTGGTTTCTCCATCACGAGATCCAAAATCAGCTCTTCTGCTTAGGCGATTCGAGTTTCAAGAGGTTTACCGTCATGACCATCCGGAGTCAGGAAGTTTCTCTCATGTATTCGTAGCTCAAGACGCAAGAAAACACCGTAATGGGGATGACGCTCACGATCCGAAACTCTTTCCACGTACAAACTACTACGAGCCTCGTATTCCTTTGACATTTACCATAAATGAGATGCATATCAGCGTACTCTTCGGCGGTATAAAACATTTTGATCAATTGAGAGACCAACTGAGAGACCAAAGGCAACTGATAACAAAATTGATCTAAAATAAATTTTCTCTCATTCGATCGTAAACATGTCGTCATGACGAAGCGTTTGCTGCGGATCTCCTAAAAAAAGAAACGCGATCTCGACTGCTTCGATTGTAACTTCCGAAAGCACGTTAATCAAGTGAATTTGAAGCTGTGCTTCGAAAACATGTTATTGGACAATTTTAGACCAATTTTGTTATTAGTTGTTTTTGGTCTCTCAGTTGATCTCAGATCGTCTCTCACAAGGAGATGCCACAACCTGCTAAATCGATTTCTGAACGAGACATAGCACGTTCGTTAGCTGCGATGTTAAGCATCAACTTTCTAATTGGGATTTGTGCCAATGGGCCTTTGTTTATGAGAAATTACAATATAAAGTTTGGAT
Organism: Odontomachus brunneus; assembly: GCF_010583005.1. Taxonomy (NCBI): domain Eukaryota; kingdom Metazoa; phylum Arthropoda; class Insecta; order Hymenoptera; family Formicidae; genus Odontomachus; species Odontomachus brunneus. Next base: position 260,665 of record NW_022639703.1, read on the forward strand.
TGCGAGACTGTATCACGGATATGGCTAAAAATGCGACTGTCTTTCAGCGAGGTGACGTGGCTGAGCAGACTGAGGCTCCCACTCTGTAGTCGCCGTGCGCTCGGGATTGCGCCAGAGATGTCGCTTCCGAACGGCATCTCTGAGCGTTATCTAGGAAGAGGAGAGTGTCGTGAGCGTGGAGCGTCAGGTAGCTCAGTGGTTTAGAGCAGTCGCCCGGCAAGCGAAAGACCCGGGTTCGAGTCCCGGCCTAGCAAGACCGCGCTCTCGATATTTTTCTCTTTCTGGAACGAAAAAGATACGCAGATCTCGAACGCACGGCGTCCCGCCGCCACCTAGTATGCCCTCCTCCTTCTATGGTGGATCCCCTATGGCGCATTGCGTCCAAGCACCCGGGGGCTGCCAAAAAATTGGTGTCGACCCCGGGGCTTATTTGTATTATTTGCACCGAATGAGGAGGGGCAACGGTGGAGACGGGCATACATGGACAGCAGGTCTTAAAGGATAGCAACCTTTGACTTTGAGAGACTGACAGCTGTACCATTTGGTACGGTAACATTGTTTCTCTCTGTAGTCGCCGTGCGCTCGGGATCGCGCCAGAGATGTCGTTTCCGAATGGCATCTCTGAGCATTATCTAGGAAGAGGAGAGTGTCGTGAGCGTCAGGTAGCTCAGTGGTTTAGAGCAGTCGCCCAGCAAGCGAAAGACCCGGGTTCGAGTCCCGGCCTAGCAAGACCGCGCTCTCGATATTTTTCTCTTTCTAGAACGAAAAAGATACGCAGATCTCGAACGCACGGCGTCCCGCCGCCACCTAGTATGCCCTCCTTCGAAAATTTTTGAGCCGGCAGCGAGCGTTCGAAACCCGGCGACGAGAGTAATCTTTGTAAGGTGTTTTTTTTTTTTTTACATTGGGGCATTTAATTAATTTTTCTTGAATATAATACATTTGTTTTGCATATGTCTCGTTTTTATCTATTAATCAGAGGTAATTCAGGAAGTGTCAGGCTTGTTTAACGCAAACACGAATATAGATACGTATAAATATATTTTGCATTGCTTACAATGCAATATATATTTTAGTACATATTAAAACGTTATTGATGCTGATGATAAATAATAAGAAAGTGATTGTATGCATATAGCATCACCTCGAATGTCCAAATGTATACTTTCATCACTTGTAAATAAATCAAGATAGTTGTATATTCTCGTGATCATATTTTTAACTTGCCTATAAAAGTAAACATTCTACGACAAGTAGATTGCTGTACATTTCAAAGATATTATTTTTAAGTTATATGTTTACTTATATTTCTCGGCGCGGAATATCTTGTTGTATGTTTGATTGTATATTTGTCCTCTCCTCTCAACAAGAACTAAAAACTTATTAAATACAACAAAAAACATGACGCTTTAATATGTACTAAAATATATATTGCATTGTAAGCAATGCAAAATAGTGTCTATATTCGTGTTTGCGTTAAACATGCCTGACACTTCCTGAATTACCTCTGATTAATAGATAAAAAGGAGACATATGCAAAACAAATGTATCATATTCGAAAAACATTAATTACATGCCCTAAAGTAAGAAAAAAAAAACACCGCACAAGGTTAATTTCATCACCGGGTTTCGAACGCTCGCTGCCGGCTAAAAAATTTTCGACGTAGGAACCTCAGTCTGCTCGGTCACATCACCCCGCTGAAAGACAGTCGCATTTTTAGCGATATCCGTGATACAGTCTCGCAATCCAAACTTTATATTGTAATTTCTCATAAACAAAAGCCCATTGGCACAAATCCCAATTAGGGTGTTGATGCTTAACATCGCAGCTAGCGAATGTGCTACGTCTCATTCAGAAATCGATTTAGCAGGTTGTGGCATCTCTTTGTCAGTCAAAATAATTTATACCGCCGAAGAGTACGCTGATATGCATCTCATTTATGGTAAATGTCACAGGAGTGCAAGACTCGTAGTGCGTTTGTATGCGGAAAGATTTTCGGATCGTGAGCGTCATCCCCATTACAGTGTTTTCTTGCGTCTGGAGCTACAAATACATGAGAGAAACTGCCTGACCCCGGATGGTCATGGCGTTAAAACCTCTTGAGGCTCGAATAGCCCAAGCAGAAGAGCTGATTTTGGATCTCATGATGGAGAAACCAACGACGAGTTGTCAACGCCTCGAAAGAGTCATCGGCATCTCAAAGTTGACGGTTCATCGCAACTTGAGATTCGAATCTATGCACCCGTATCATTACAAGCGAGTGTAAGATTTCAGCCTGGTGATCGTGCTCTGCGCATACAATTTTGCCGTGAGGCATTGGCGCTATACGACGAGCACGATGAAGACTTTTTGGCCCATACTTTGTGGACAAACGAAAGTTTATTCACCAGAAAAGGCGATTTCAATTCGCATAACTCGCATTTTTATGCGGAAGTAAATCCTTTTCTAAGAAAGACCATAAGTCTTCAGCATCGCTAGAAAGTACACGTGTGGGGCGGAATTGTGAGTGACTACGTTTTCGTTGGACTATTGCCGGAAGTGCTGAACGTAAATATTCACATAGACCATTCAAATAATACATACTCATTGACAATTTTGAAATAACTTTTGTTTCAGGACTAACAGTACATTGATTTTTTGGAAGAAAATCTTCCAGACATGTTGGAGGGATTGCCGCTTGCTGCAAGACCTCGATGGTTTCAGCATGATGGAGCACCACTTCACAATACGACAAGCTACAGCACATCTGGATGCGCGCTTCTCACAGCGTCGGTTCAGGTTACGTTGTCCATATCGTTGCCTTCCAACGAGTTACTTACGTTGGTAAGTTTTGATATTGGTCAGCTGATTCCACAAAGTTTCACATGTTCTTATTATTTACAGATCGCCTCGTTAGACTTCTTCCTTTGGGGTTCCTTTGAGCTTCCTGAAGGAAAAAATTTACGCAGTAGAACCTGCAACGGAAGAGGAGCTGGTAGCGCGAATCCATGCGGCCACAGAGTTCATCACAATGGAGATGCTGCAGGAGGTCAGGTGAGAGATGCGGGCACGTAGCCGCGCTTGCTTGGCAGCCGACGGAGGCCACTTCGAACAATAAGTGGAAGAGGTAAGTCATTTTTTCCCATCCATTCATCCCTTCTTAACACAGCATACAGGACAGAAACATAATCCACACACATAATATAAACACATTAAAATTAGCCTTTTATACACACAACACAAGAAAATTACTTATACTCCCCCGCCCCCCACTTCCCTATACACACACACTAAAATCATTCACGGTACTCAGTCACCGACGTGCAAAAAACATTCAAGTCATCTAAGCACTCGAAGGAAGCATACCACACATGTCCTTCCGATCCGGCACATAAAGCGCAATCATTTCGCCCATTTTCACTAAAAACATTCAAATAATCCATGCACTCATAACCGCACACAAAAACACCCGCACATTACCCCCACATACTGTAAACTTGCCACGGTCAGACACTCTCCCACACACCTACTCACTCACTCATCCTCATTTATTCTTTTGTGATACAAAAAGAGGAGATAAACGGACAAGAAAGGCCTTTGATAAGCCCACGGCGTTTTACGTCTCTGAGCGCTCAATCGGGACGGTAAGAGATTGGCAGACTGAATTCATTAATATTTCGTTAACTAATTGTCGGATCCAAAAATAGAAGAATTTTCAATACCAAATTGCATCCCCTACGTACCCCTAACGGGTGTTCTACCAGTTTTGGGACACCCTGTATGTACACACACACACACACCCACACGCGCGCGCACACACACGCACACATGTACACACACACACACACACACATTCACACACGCATACACACACACACACACACATATATATATATATTTTTTTTAGGATCGTCCTTATTTACTCTTGGTCATAATTTTTTTTGAATTTTTCTCGTGGGACCCTCCAAAAAGTTTCCATTTGGTAAAAAAGAAATCCCTGCCAAACTTTTGTTCGATCGGATAACGAGAACTCGTGCTCCCGGATCGTTAAACATTGGAGTATCTTTGTATTAAGTTTTGATAACGCTTTCTGCGATATCAATATGGTTTTTAAAGCGTGTTTTCCACAAAAATCGCCCTAGAGGACTTTTCTTTTTTCTTTCTTTATCGTTTCAGATATTATAGTCTTATTTAAACAATTAGATAAATTGTTGATAACTAAAAAATAAAAATAAATAGTTATTGCATTTATTGTTTGAGCTACAACAAATCATATATGAATTACAAAAGTTGCAATATTATGTTTAGAGGACAATATAAATGTAAAATATAATACCTTTCATGTTTTTATTAATAAAAAAAGTTTTTAAATTAAATATTACATAATAATTAATAATCTCGTGGCTCCTAATCTTATGCTGGGAGGGGACCATTGATGTATATACTATTTGATGAGAGCGTGTACGGCAAAACTTGATAAATAATTTATTGAAATGATTTGGGATAAAATACACACATACTACTTTAGAATTGTGATCTTTTATTATTAATAATTTATTCAATTGCCTTAATAATTGCCTGGCATCTCCGAGGCATACTTTCAACTAATTTTATAGCATATTTTTGAAGTAAAGATCTCCATATCAACCGAATTTGTCGTATTAATTCCTTAACCGATCAAATTTCTTTTCACGAAGTTTAAACTTTATCAAGCACCAAACGTTTTCGATAGGATTTGCATCTGGTGACTGTGACGGCCAATCTAGTAATTCAACATTATTTTCTTATTTCCACGCGGTACAAAGCCGACAGTAGGTATACTAGGCGGGTTCTAACTCAGGTCCTCTGAAGGGGGTGCGGGGCGAGGGGAACTGCGGGCGCGGGGGCTGACGTCACGCGGGAGAGGGGACTTATCGACATTTCTTTTTTACCGACATATTACCGGTATTTTTACCAACATATTTATTTTCTACCAACATATATATTTTTACCAACATATTTATATTTACCAACATATTTATTTTTTACCGACATATTATTACCAACATAATTGGTTATTTTTATCGACCCTGCGATCTATTTTTACCGATATATCTTTCCACATATTTTTTAATATAAATATCGATATATATTGACCGTTTCATCAATCCTCCCCTTTTCGACGCGTTCGCGGCCTTTCCCCCCTCCCTGTTGGCAGCGGTTCGCGAGCGCGCAGCGCCACCCACTCGCCTTTCCCCTTCCCCGGCTACCGGCGCGCCTAGAATATTCTCGAATATTCCAGAAAGATCTTTTGAGGAGAACATTCGGTCTCGAAAAGAATTTTATCTAATGCATAGAGATACTTTGATGGGAAGAGACATCCTTTTAGTTTTTATCTTCAACAGCCCCCCGAAAAAAAGAATTTTATCTAACGCTAATGTATGAGATTATCGCATACCTACACAGATATTTCTTTTTTCAAAGGTAGGAATGGAAGTAAAAGAGATATACTTTTTTAATAAAGTAATATATTTTTCAGAGTGTTATTTCACTTTTTCATAGCCTCATACATAATATTTTTCAAGGTGCACGCTAGCAACTCGCAATCAACGCGCGACTCACAGTCATAGTCGTTGCTTTCATATATCGCTTTTGTTGCATGATATATTTCAGTAATATCCTTCTCTCGAAGAACATTTACAGAACTTCGAAATTTTACACGAACGAGATGCGTATTTTCAGACAACCATACATACATATGATCGATGCAATTTTCGTAAGTAAATAATGTGTTCATAGTAGCAAGTTTCAAATATAAAGACTTATTAGATAATGTAAGTTTAATAATTTTGAAATCGCGCATCTTATAAAATTCCACTACCAAATCTTGAATCGACAGCGGAGATGGTTTGTCAGTTTGCAGAAGCCGTTGGATGTCGAGACGTTTTTCCATCAGCTTCAGCCAAGTTTCTGTAGGTAATATTAATTGATTACCGCAATTGTCACCGATGATTATTTCCACGGTAGGCACAGGTCCTACGTTGATCCCAATCTCCAAATATTTACACGACGTTGCAGTCAGAGCATATCTGCGTCCCAGGATACGAGCAGTATGACGTGGTTGCGAAATACTATAAAAAATATAACAAAAGTTAAATGTATGAAAAATAATTTAAATATGCATTAAAAAATGTGCATTGATACTTACTTTTCAAATCTTTTCTTGCACGGTGGGATGTCATCATGTTGAACGGGCAAATAGTAATTTGCGTGTTTAGCGTTCACCTCAGCACCGTACATTTTGATTTTTTTACTGTATTTGGGAACTACCACCGAACGTCGCCTACAGAACGATTGACGAAACCATAGTCTAAATCTTACTAATATAATAGACAAAGTTCCCCACCAACATA
>NW_022639703.1:267046-270147 GCF_010583005.1 Odontomachus brunneus
GTGTTTAGCGTTCACCTCAGCACCGTACATTTTGATTTTTTTACTGTATTTGGGAACTACCACCGAACGTCGCCTACAGAACGATTGACGAAACCATAGTCTAAATCTTACTAATATAATAGACAAAGTTCCCCACCAACATATTTTATCCCCTCTCTTATTCGTCTTCAGAATTATTAACACATGTATTGATACATTTTCCGAAACTAGATAATAAATCCATGGCACAGCGTCGTAGCCAATCAATTAAGCATATGTATTAATCAATCATATATCGATGAAGCAATGTTAGCCATGATGCATTACAGCGCAAGAGAAAATGATGTGTAGTGTTTATTACTAGTATTTTTTACCAATATATTATTAGCGGCATATTTATAATTTTTAACTGATATGGACCCTCCGTCTTTGTCCCGTTTAGAATATTTTAGAATATTCAAGACCTTTTGAGGAGAACATTCGGTTCCCGAAAAAAATTTTACCTAATGTATGCCTACATAGATACTTTGATAGGAAGTAAAAAGAGACATCCTTTTAGTTTTTATCTTCAACAGCCCCCCGAAAAAAGAATTTTGTATAACATTAATAATTGTCACCGAGGATTATTTCCACGGTAGACACAGGTCCTACGCTGATCCCAATCTCCAAATATTTGTACGACGTTGCAGTCAGAGCATATCTGCGTCTCAGGATACGAGCAGTATGGCACCGCATTTATACATGTTGTCGAGCGCCGTCTAATCTGGCTGCTGATAACGAATGCTCTACAGTTGTAGCAGGTGAAAGGATATACATATTTTTTAGATAGGGCGTGACACAAGGATTTTTAGTTTGAGTTTCTTTGGAAAACTTTGGGAGGGGGGACATAGGAAAAATAGAACATATAAAATCAGGAAGATTTTCAGCGCGCGTTTAGTCCAACCCTCAGACAATGACAAACATCGAACGCGAGCAACAAGTTCTTGTTAAAGACTATACCAATGACAGCAAGAAAAAATAAAAAAGTTTTTTTAAGTGTGTCTGTATGCGAAATAGAAGAGCATATATGATATAGTTAACAATGGGTGATCTTCCAGTCGAAGAAATATTAGACGATGAAGAAATGAATGATATGAATGTGCAACCGATAAATGGCAACAACGACGAAGAGTTTCCCGAAGTGATGGAAGTGGACAACAATTTTGAAAGAATACTCGACGAAGAGTCATCCGATGAAGAAAATATACTCGCAGGTGACAGTGATTATCATAATGATTGTAATGACCAATTTATGGAAAGAACTGATAAATTAATACATAACTCAGAAATCAATACGCTGAATGGACGTACAAAAATGTGCTGTATATATTTTTATTATTCTACAGGAGGTAGTTTAGTATTATGTACTTCATGTATGTTGCGAGTGACTGATTTATTTACACACATGTATGCAGTTCGGAAGCATCTAATTGAAATATATGATGCGATAGACGGAAGATTTTGCTCAGATTGCAAAGGACCACTGTTTCAAATACTTCCATGCAATTTGTGTCTTTTATACACCTAAGGACGTCCTAAAGAAGAAGAATGGATACTAGAAGAAAGTGACTATAAAAAATCAAAACAATCAATTTGTGAAAGTGCATTTTTGTGAAAAAAATGGAAGAACTCGCGCGAGTTGAACGTGAACTGCAGGAGCAGTTCACTCGATTGAGTTCGCGAGACGAATACGACGCGTGGGTGCAAAAGTGTGACGAGTGCCTCGAGTTGTTGGAAGAACATAGTCGGGACGACTATGCGACTGCGATTATCGATCGGTATTAGACAGTCATTGATTGCTCGAATCGCGCAACTCGAGGGTTTAAAAAATACGTTGCGCACACGTTTCGTTCACTCGGGTGCAGGACACAGCACGAGAGATGCAGGACTCATTTGGCGCGAAGTCGATACCGCGTTCGATAACCGCATACTAACCGGAATTGTTATCAACGCGAACCACATCGAACCTTGCCAATTTCTCGAGGATGCAAAGACTATGGTGCTCGAGCGCATACGGAATGCAATGGAGAGACACGTAAACGTGAAAGTGAACACTGCGTTTAATAGTGAGTTCGTCGCGGAAAAACGTGCGAAAAAAGAGCATCACTACGAAAAACTGTGAACTCTTTTCCACATCCAACTTAGAGGAGTGGTACGAGCGACGCATCATCGAGCTCACTGTAGCATCGTTGGAGGAATTCCAGGAACGCGATAGCGGGTGGGCATTATCGCGAATACTCAATCTTACAATCAATGTAAACAAATACAATCCGTTGCACGCGGGATGTCATTTCGAGTTACCGCGTGTGATACAGCTGAAGCGAGCTGTAATTAATGTGAAATCTGCGGATAATGCATGTTTCACATGGGCGGTGGTCGCTGCTCTTCACCCAGCCGAAAGAAATGCAGATCGCGCATCATCGTATCCCCATTACACGAACGTACTCAATATTCAAGACATTGAGTTTCCGATGTCTGTAAATCAAATTACAAGATTTGAACGATTAAACGATATATCCATCAATGTATACGGCATCATGGGAGAAAAGAACGAATCTATTGTTCCGGTACGTCTCAACGACGGAAAGAGGGAAAAGCATGTGAACTTGCTGCGCATTTCGGATCCTCGAGACCGCAACACGGGACACTTTGCCTGGATCAAGGACTTATCCAGGCTCGTGAGTTCTCAATTGAGCAAGAAAAAAGCCAGAAAATACATTTGCGATCGATAAGTACATTTCATGAATTCAATGTATCGGAAGTATGAAACGATAGTAAATGCAATGTTTTTTTTTTATAGATGCCTGCACTATTTCCACTCCAACGAGAAGTTAGAGAGTCACGCGGTAGACTGCGAAAAATTAAACGACTGTGCCATCCTGCTACCCAGCGAAGACAATAAATGGTTGAGTTTTAGCGATCACAGCAGGAAGGAGCGAGTCCCCTTTGTGGTGTATGCCGACCTAGAGTGCACACTGGAGAAGACGGTAAGTGAGAAGGAAGAGGAGGGATGTACATCGCACGCGTATCACAAAGAACGTCCAAGATACAGCAGATAAATATAAAAATATTGTAAAATTGCG
>NW_022639703.1:270157-270742 GCF_010583005.1 Odontomachus brunneus
AATGATTTTGAAAAAAATTTGTACAAATTGATGAACAATGCAGTATTCGGCAAAACGATGGAAAATGTTCGCAATCATGTAGATGTAAAACTATTGACAAAATGGGATGGAAGGTACGGTGCTGAGACAATGATCGCAAAACCAAATTTTCATAGTAGAAGCCGTAGTAGTTTCATAGTAGTTTTCGCCGAAAATTTAGTTGCCGTTGAATTGCGCAAACTCGAGGTGAAATTTAACAAGCCGATCTATGTGGGTATGTGCATACTCGATATATCAAAGGTTTGTTTGTATGAATTTCATCACGAGTACATGTATCCTCTGTATCGCGACAAATGTAAAATAATGTACACTGACACTGACAGTCTTATTTACAACATCAAATGCGATGATGTATACGAGCACATGAAACGTGATATTGCAAGATTTGATACGAGTGATTATCCCGCTGACAACGTGTACGGTATACCGCTTGTAAATAAGAAAGTTCCGGGTTTGATGAAGGACGAAAACAATGGAGCGATAATGATGGAATTCGTCAGTCTCAGAGCGAAGATGTACGCGTTGAGAGTAAAAGGGATGCAAAAT
>NW_022639703.1:270752-278716 GCF_010583005.1 Odontomachus brunneus
AACGTGTACGGTATACCGCTTGTAAATAAGAAAGTTCCGGGTTTGATGAAGGACGAAAACAATGGAGCGATAATGATGGAATTCGTCAGTCTCAGAGCGAAGATGTACGCGTTGAGAGTAAAAGGGATGCAAAATAGGCCAAAGGCGTTAAGAGTAATGTCGTAGCGCGAACGATAACTTTTAACGATTATACACAACGTTTGAAAGAGGAGATTGAAACGACTCGCCAACAATCATGCATTAGATCAAAATTGCACGAAGTGTACACAGTGTCCGAAACGAAAATCGCTCTGAGTCCGTACGATGACAAGCGATATATCGTACCAGAATCAATCGATACGTTACCATGGAGACATTGTCGTATACCGCTATAAAAAAATGTATATATTACAAGTATACCCGGTTAAGTTAAAACATATATTAGGTTAGGATATATGTCGAATGCAATAATAAAATATATTTTTATATAAAAATAAAACTTAGTTCGATAGCAGTCTGCGATTGGTATTGTCAATAAAGATTCAAATTACAAAAAAATTGATTATTTTAATACAATAAAATGCATTTTACAATATATTATCCTTGTTTATCCATGAGTTGTATGAATTGCTAAATCCTAACCATTTCACGTAAACCTTGTCACCTTCTCTGCGTAATACTTTTTCCACCAGGTATACATCAGGATTATTAACACGATGCAGTTCATGTAGAATCCTCCAGCGACAGGCTGTTCGCGAAAATCCTCGAGCAGATAAGTTACAGGGTTAATTGTCTGTACTTTGGCAATAGTAAATACTTCGGTTGTCCAGTTCGGTGTGTAACCCTTCTCGAAGACAGTCTTCGAGGTTTTTTGCTAACACGTACATGATCGCCCACTTTGAATTTAGCAGGCGCTGCAATTTTTACGTTGCTGTACACTGTATTCAGGAGCTTATTGGCGATCGCGGGGGTAACATCGATAGGACGCATTCCGATGGTTCGATGTTTACATCCATTGTACTGCGATACGAGATTCGGCAGCGCATCGATCCATTTATAGGTTCCGTTGAATGTAAACATTTTTCACATATTATTTTTTAACGTACGATTGAATCGTTCCACGACGGAGGCCTTCATTACTGAGTACGTCGAATAATGATTGATGTTGTGTTTCTTTATTAGTTTCTGAACATCTGCGTTGTAAAATTTCTTGCCTTGATCGGTTTGCAAATTTTTCGGACATCTGTCTCGAATTATCTTGGTGAACACTTCAGCTACCTCTTTTCCGCTCTTACTCTTCAGCGGCACAGCCCATGCGTATTTGCTCAGCACATCAATAACCATAGTAAAGTATATAGTGATGACCTTTGTTAAATCGCGCATAAGGACGCATCTCTATCACATCAGCTTGCCACAGATCATCGTATCCGCGTACAATGACGCGCCTACGAGGAAAATTTTTTCTCGCCGAAGCATGCAGTTCGTCCACGAGTCGCTGCTTTTCGTTTTTCTGTTTGTTAATCTTTGATGATTCCTTCACCATTGTGGAATGACTCTTCTCGTGCTTATGTCTATGTGTATACTGATTTAACTGTAATATTCTATTATTTATTTATCTTTTTTCATAGATTTACTTTCTTCTACTTTCGCATCAGTATTTTTTGTCTTAGATTTACTTTCTTCTACTTTCGTATCAGTATTTTTTGTCTTAGATTTATTTTTTCTTCTGTCATATTAATATTGTTCTTCTTGTATTTAATTTCTTGTATCATATCAACTAAGATTGAGGTTTTGATGAAGATCATTCATACTCTGTATGTTTTTTGCCCTGATTACTTCCTGTTCAGTTTTCAACGTTTTACTATTCTCCTCCAATCGATATTTCAACGTTTTAATATTCTCTTCTAGTCGATCTTTCAACGTTTTAATATTCTCTTCCAGTCGATCTTTCAACGTTTTAATATTTTCATTCACATGCTTTGCGATCACATGATCTGCTCTCTCCACACTTTAAAATTCTAATCCACATAATTTTTGTGTGCAGCGTCATTGAAGACTTCCGGCCACGTTACATGTCGTATTTTGATCCCTTTTGTATCAAAGAATTTACGGTCGGCAGATATACAAAGAGTATTATCTTGTACATATCGTTTGCTCGCAAAGTCGCGCAAACTATCAGTCGCAAATTTTGCGAAACGCTCTTCCACATATTGTTTGGTTGCAACGTCACTATCGGCTTCCGGTTGCGCTACATGTTGTATCTTGCGAGACTTTGCGTCAAAATCTTTAGCCGCGTTTAGACAAAGGGCATTTTTATGTACATAACTTTTAACGTATTCATCCCACCGTTCTACAGGAACAGTTCTGGAGCTGTTATTCTTTCGCGATGTTTCAAACTTATCCATCGACATTTCGACACGAGCAATATCGACTGACTGATTTGTGTCAACGCTGCGCTGTTTAATTTATAATGAGGCCAGCTTCACGGAGTTTTTCGATAATTGATAAAATTGCATTGCCGTGGGCATTGTTGCCAGCTTTACACGAAGCTTCCAATAATCGTAAACGATCCACCAGCTCGTTGGGATCATCCCAATACGTATAATCGATTTTGTTTTCGTTTAACGTCATCACATCTCGCGATACGGAGAAGCCTTTCCCTACCGCCTTATTGCTCGACATGTGTGATACCAGAGGGCTTATTATATTCTTATACTTGTACCCTTTGTTACCGAGTATAGGATTTAGAGGGTTGTAGCCGCGTCTGTGAGCATTCGTCGCCAGCAGTATATTTTTGTACTTGTGTTTATCGGCCTCGGTGTACACGGTATCGTCGGGTATTCTCTTGAATATCAGCTCGTAAAGACCCGGTGTTCCCATGTATCTTGTTCCATCAATGATTATATTATCGTCTTTGTCCACATCGATGCGTTTATCACCTAGCGTCGGTTCATCATTATCGAAACGTACTCCGTAAACGTGATCTGTAGTTGTATCTTTTCCACCGCTTAACATCGCTCCAAAGTATTGTTGTCCCAGGGGACCAAGGTGATCGCGCAACGTTTGTTGTCCCGCGCGCGTTTGTAACTGATGTCTAATGGATGTCGCGAGCGGCTCATCCGGGGTTTCGAAAACAGTATTCTCATCATCATCAATGGGTAGAGTGTCGTTCGATTCATGCGGTTGCTCGTGTGGCGTCTCAGAAAGCGAGACTCCACGCAAGGTACATCGCTCCTATTTAAAAGGCCGTTTACGGAGTGCACCTTACGCGCCGTCCTTCTAAGAACCGCGAGACTCGCGACGCCCTTCCAAGAAGCGCGAAGCTCGAGACGCGGTTCCGAGAAATGCGGCGGAGCAGCGATAAGCGCGAGCCCGCGACGAATTCGCGGAAGCGCGGGACCTGCACCGAATTCGGAGAATCGCGAACCTCGCGATTTTCGAAGAGGGGCAACGGTAAGCGCAAGCCCGCGACGAATTCGCGGAAGCGTGGGACCTGCACCAAATTCCGAGAACCGCGAACCTCGCGATTTTCGAGGAAATTTAAACGCACCGATAGTAAACACCATGAAAGAAACGGAGTATAAATAGCGGACGAAATCGCCAGATAAGTAGACTCCGCTCTCGACCTCGACAGAGGAACGATCTACAGAGATCAAACAACCTAGAGCAAAAGGCGAACTTGAAGCCAATCCTCCTACGAGGAGAGAACTATCCACGCCATACGGGTCTCCGGCAGCAACCTGAAGCCTACCAAGGAACAGCCTCAGGGCGAGGTACGCAGATTAGCCCGATTATCGCTCCGCGAGAAATATCGCGAGCTGTTTGGTACTGATAGCGAGGATGATGCGGTCAAGGAAACTGTGAGTCCGGTACCCAATTCGCCGGCTTCCTCCTGGTCCTCCCTGCCGACGACGCCTTCTCCGACGCGGCTACCACGGACGCCTTCACCTCGGAAGCGGCCACGGACAGGAGCATGTTCTGCCGTGGAAGCAAGGACTGCTTCCGTCGACAAGGGACAACATACCAGGATGGAACAGAGAGCTCGGAGAGACGCTCCGGCCATAGAAGCTGGTACTTTGTGCCTCTCTCCGGTTAAGCGCACCCGTCCACCATTGGAGAAGCTTACGACCTGGGACGTAAGAGCCCGCCGACCGCTCTCACCCCGGTATTCGCTTCCACAAGAGAAGGTATCTTCACCGGCACAGGCTCACCGGGCGACGCAGACCTCGCCTACGAAGCCGGTACTCCTACCGGGCGCCGCCAGGATCCCGACGGCATCAAAGAATCCGGATTCCCGCACTAACGCCGCCAGACGCCTAGTGTCACCGCGTAAGCTCCCACGACCAGAGAAGTTTCGAGTTCACGGTGGCTCACCGAAGAAGCCAACGCTACCCGGGACCGTCAGGAAATCAAAGCTACTTCCACGGATCCGGCCCTGGAACGGAACCATGACGCGAAAACGACTCTAGCACATACACACTCACACACCACCACATGTACACCAATAAACATGCAAATTATTCATTAAGTTGGTTTCATCATTCCGTACCCTTCTCCTCCTGCGAGTGCGATTAGGACTATAAGCTAAGATCTTGTGAACGCGAAGCGAACGCAACCACACTCGTATAGAGGTGCTTTCTTCGATGTAAAATATATCGGAGAATCGTCTAATCGTATCCGTTTTTTCGGTGAAGGCAATGCGAACGTATCTAAATAATCCCACGACATGTCCAATAATTTCCCACTTTTGTCATGTGCGTCTTTTCTTTTCGGTTTTGATATTGCACTCTTTGCTTCGACGTTCGTACTCACCGATGGTGTCTCAGTTTTAACACCGACGTTACCCTCTACATTAGCGATACTTTCCGCGATTTACTTCAGAGGTTCGACCAGGGGTTTAAAATGTCTCTCCAATGCAACATCTTCCTCCATCCTACCGGTTTTCAAAGCGTGATACTTCTTGCGAATCGATTTGCTCGTTCTCGCAATCTCCTTCGCTATCTTCTCGCGATCCTTGATGTTCATGCTACTATTGATCATCATTGATGCGCTTTCGTGGATATTGAAGCGACGTTAGAACGGTGTTGGAACGACGTTATATAGTTAGAACGACGTTGAAACGACGTAGGAACGATGTTGGAACGATGTTACCACGTTACAACGATGTTGGAACGACGTTGAAACGATATTAAAACGACGTTGGAATGACGTTGGAACGATGTTGAAACCACGTTGGAACGATGTTGCCACGTTGAAGTAACAACGACGATTGTACAACTCACAGCGTAGCAAAATCGTTAAATCCTTTCCTATATCGACCATTGTTCATAGAACTGTCCTTATCAATCACTGTAAAGCCATATTTATGTTGCCAACATTCACGACACAATGCATTAAAATCCTCATATGACATGTCAGTGTTCACATGATCGTTGTAAATATGTTTCATGTTGGTACCTGTTTGAAGAGAATCAGCAGATTTGCGTTGTCGCGTATAAGATGCTTGGGTATCTTTGCATACGTTTGACAGAGATAGAAACAGTCAACGTTCGAATGGCGACCCATAGCAAAGTATTCCTTTATCACATCTTGTTTGTCACATGCAACGTCGTCAAAAATAAAAATAGAATTAGGGAGCGCTTCTGTCGTTGGAATCACGTCGCTGTTATTGGAGAATGTAAAGTAACCAATTTCATCAATCAATGAAATTTTCCAAATTTTCCAAATAGCGATATTCAGCAAATTTTCCAAATAGCGATATTTGGGCTGTTGCAATGATTTCGAGTACACATACAAGTTCTCGAAACGTGGACTGTGTGGACTTTCCAGCAAACTTATCAACACGTTTGTCTTGCCACAGTTTGAAGGGCCGCATATGATTCCACGAATCGTGTTTGGAAGCATGTTTCCATGTCGGCGTGTCTCTTGATCGAACATTGATTGCGTTCTATCATCGAAATTTGTCTCGCGTATCGCTGTCGGTTGCTTCAAGAACCGCATGTTTTCTTTGCAAGTTGCGAAGTTGATTTCGTTAACGAGTTGTTCCGATTGAACTATTTATAGAGGTGCATCATATCAAAATTGTTCAGTTTCGAAAATGTTTTTCCTACTGTCGACATTCGAAACCTAACCTCCGAACAGTTGAAATACATACCGAAGGTTGTCCTATTGCGTGGGTTTCCGACGCACATTGACGTTTTGTGGGACAGACTCCCCGAGCATATAAAGGCTGACTCGGAGGTTCAGCAGTATCGTCGGTGTCTGGAACATTATAATCGTCCGTGGCAACGAACGCACATTGACGGTCCAGCACCGTTGATCAGTGACTGCAACGAATGTCGTCGAAGATGACAAAAATTGGTAGAGGCCTATTAAATCGTGCGATAAACGCACTTTCTGTCGAGTTGCACATCCTCGGATATAATTTTCGCGGCCCTGGAACTCGCTTGGCCAGAGGTGATCGAGCCATTAATTCATTGGACGAGGCGTGTCGCGAGCACATTACATATTCTCGGAGTAATAACCTTACCGATAGACACGCAGCGGATAAGATTCTCGCTGTGAAAGCTCAGGAACGCATAACTGCGAAAGATTCGACTCTCGGTGAGAGAGCTGCAGCTACAGCAGTCTGGGCGGCTATGAAAGCAAAGACAAAACTCGGCATGGGTTTGACAACGAAGAGAAAAAAGACGAAACGAATACTTCCGGTAGCGAAACGTGGTGGTGTTTTACCAGTTCTACCGTTATTGGGAGTAGTCGGTTCGTTGGTTGGAGGAGCAGCGGGGGTTGCAAAGGTTGTGAATGACAACAAGGCTGCTCAACGTCAACTGGAAGAATTAAAACGTCATCATCGTGCCATGGAAGACCGCGTCATAAAAGGTCGAGGAGTCTATCTTGCACCATACAAACGTGGAAAAGGCGTCTAGAAGAAAAAAAAAAACATCGATGAAACGATAAAAATGCCTACCGGTGCAACCACCAACATTCAATTGGACTACTTGGCGAAGCGCTTGCGTATCCCATTTTTCCGAGGTGTCTTTATGTGTACGCACTCCCGATGTTACCGCGTATAAACGAAAGCGGTATCATAAATTTGGACGACACTGAAGGATCTGGTAATCATTGGGTGGCGTACGCAAAGAGAGGAGAACGCGCGATATATTTCGATAGTTTTGGTAATCTTAGACCGCCCAAAAAATTGATTCAATATCTCGAAAGAGATGTAGTGAAAATTGAGTACAATCGCGCACCCTATCAACGTTACGAAGAAAGCACTTGCGGACAACTGTGTTTACATTTTCTGCAAACTGTCGACAAACCTATTTAAATTCCTGATGTTTCGTTGCGAGAACTCTGTATTCGTTTGACAGTTCCCCGAGTATGTCACTGACACTTACGCTGTTGGGCAATAGTAGCACCCTTACGGCGAGCTACTTTCCTGCCATAGATTTGAGCGATGATGATTATGAACTTGGCTTGACCACCTTTGAATCTTATCATACGATACCAAATGTAAACGCATCGAACAATAAATTTTACTTTGATGACGATGACAGGGAAATTTCAATTCCTGAAGGATCGTACGAATTGCATGCCATAAACGAGTATTTAAGACGTGTAATTTCTCAAGTAACAGTACGTACCAAAAATAATCTATATAGAGATGACAAGGGTGAATATCCTATAATAATTCGTGCCAATCATAATACAATGAAGAGCGAAATAAAATGTGCTTACAGAATAAATTTTAGTAAGCCGAACAATATTGGTTCGCTCTTGGGATTCTCATCGAATCGTATATTAGCACCGCAACAATGGTACGAATCGGATGCACCGATTAAGATTATGAACGTGAATATTATTCGTGTAGAATGCAGCGTTGTCAGTAGTGCATACAGCAACGGTACCCGTGTACAACCGTGATACATGAATTCTCACCTAACGTGTCACCAGGATATAAGATATCGGAAACGCCGGCACATGTC
>NW_022639703.1:278726-280317 GCF_010583005.1 Odontomachus brunneus
GAACGTGAATATTATTCGTGTAGAATGCAGCGTCGTCAGTGGTGCATACAGCAACGGTACCCGTGTACATACGATACATGAATTCTCACCTAACGTGTCACCAGGATATAAGATATCGGAAACGCCGGCACATGTCATTTATCTTCCAATCATCGCACGAAGCATTACAAATTTAACAGTGCGTATCGTCGATCAAGAAGGACGATTGCTCGATTTTCGAGAAGAAGAAATTGCACGTGCGACGGCGACTACAACGTTAATACGAATTCTATATTTTTTGGGAAGCGCGTGAGATGCTCGTACTGAATGAAACGGATCAAGTGACACACCCGAAAGAACATTTCATCGCACCGAAGACGGCTCCAAACAATACTCGTAGTTGTATAAAACAAAAACTCAGCGCGACGAATATTGAATTTCTTAAATCTCTAGGATACATCGTACGAAACAATTGAAAAAAGATGATTGACATTTTGAACATTGGAGGTAGTCCGGTCTTTGACGATCGCATCGTCAAAATCGAAACACACACGTACAATCCATACGCTAACACAACGTTTGGACACAGCGATGAGATACGAATACCTATACAACAGCAAGACTTGTACACGTTACCGTGTGAGAGTTATCTCTATGTCGAGGGGAAGATAACGAAACAAGCAAAAGCTGATGGTGTGACTATAACATTGGGACGTAATTGCGTTGCATTTATGTTTGATGAGATTCGTTACGAACTGGATGGTACAGAGATTGATCGTAACAGAAACGTGGGGATAACTTCCACGCTGAAAAACTATGTATCGTTATCTTCGGACAAAAATGCTACCATGAAAAATGCTGCGTGGGATACGACTGACGCTGTTTCGACAGATGGATACTTCAACTTTTGCGTGCCACTTAACATGTTGCTAGGATTCTGCGAAGACTACAAGCGTGTAGTAATTAACGCGCGTCACGAATTAATTTTATTACGGTCGCGCAGTGACAACAACACTACTTGGATCTTTAGCGTTGCAACCTAAGATTGAGCTATTCAAGATATAATGGCGAATGCCTCATGTAATGTTGAATGATATCAATAAACTTGCCCTGCTGAGAACATTGGAGAATGGTCGATACCTGAGTATGAGTTTCCGCTCATGGGATCTGTATGAATTTCCTCTGCTGCAAAGCACGACCAAACATCTGTGGACTGTCAAAACAGCCACTAATTTGGAAAAACCACGATACGTTATCTTTGCCCTGCAAACTAGTCGAAAAAATGTCATGTCGGAAAATATAACTCAATTCGACAACTGCAATTTAACCAACGTAAAGCTCTATCTAAATTCAGAGTGTTATCCATACGATGACATGAATTTAGATTTTGTAAAAAACAGATATGCAATACTTTATGATATGTATAGCCGTTTCCGCAAATCGTATTATGGATACAACAGTGCTGAGGTATGGTTAACAACTATCGACTTTCTGAAGCATGGTCCTTTCGTGGTTATCGATTGTTCGCGTCAAAACGAATCTGTTAAGAGTGCCACTGTAGATGTACGGATAGAATTTGAGTGTACAGAGAAAATACCAGCGAATACTACCA
>NW_022639703.1:280327-283381 GCF_010583005.1 Odontomachus brunneus
ATGGTTAACAACTATCGACTTTCTGAAGCATGGTCCTTTCGTGGTTATCGATTGTTCGCGTCAAAACGAATCTGTTAAGAGTGCCACTGTAGATGTGCGGATAGAATTTGAGTGTAGAGAGAATATACCAGCGAATACTACCGCATACTGTCTGATCCTGCATGATCGTGTAGTTGAATACAGTCCAGTAACCAACTTAGTGCGCAAAATCAACTAACACATTGGAAAGTATGAGAAAAGAATAATAGAAAACATCAAAAGGCTATACACGACATTTCTTTCCCGAACGTATCGAAGAGTACTTCACTATGGTCGAACCAACGTTTGTGGACTTGCAAGGATTCGTTGTTGGAAAGAGATTTATTGTAAAGGAAGTAGCGATAGTTAGGAATGGATCTGTTCTCTCCCATTATATCTTTACTAGTCCCATGCCATGGCATCTTCTCGCAAGATCCGACAAATCGAGAGCATACTGGTTGACGGTTAATCATCATGGACTACGATGAGATGATGGGATCGTTGCATACAGCAGAACCAAGCACTTGATTACGACAGCTGTGGCAAATCATGCGATGTGGAACATAAAGACGTTTTCCCCCCACTCGTATACATAAAGGGGTGTAAAAAGCGAGAATGGTTGGTGAATCTTCTGGACGACAATGTAAAAAGTAACCTGATTATCGAGACCTTGCATGCGGATTACGAGGACATAGTTTCCTTGGACAAACTGGATGCAACCAATATTTTACGATGTAACAATCATATTAAGCATTGTGCTTTACAGAATGTATTAAAAATATTCAGTTGGTGGTCTCAGCGCCCGGAGAGAGTTGTAAACCTTTATAAATAAAAATTTTTTTAATGTATTAATGTTTCTCTTTTTATTTCCCATCAAAGTATCTACATAGGTACGCATATATTAGAGAAATTTTTTTTCGCATAGTTTTCGGAATGTCTCGAGTACTCTAGAATATTCTGGAGGATGAATCATAAACGGAGGGGTCACTGAAAAGAAGGAGGATCGATAAAATCATCAATTGTGTCGAACTTACATATGAATTTATATTGAAAATTAACGCTGTCTTACCTTGTTTCTGGAGCGGAATCTCGGTAATAGGGTAATGTTCCAAATTAATCGCTGGGTCGTTGATATTAATGACATAGTCGGGAAAGCGTTCCCAGATAATTGGTGGGTCATCGATATCACCAGAAATGTCGATGACCTCCACTTCTTTGTTAACTTGCTCGTTTTGGATGATTTCTAAAATTATATGTTTTATTAGCGTATAAAAAGTGGTTTTAAAATAAGTCGTAATTAATATTTTACTGATATATGTAATCTTACCCACATCGTTATCGACGTTTTCTACCGCCGTTCTTATAGGCGAGAAAATCACATGTTTGGTCGAATTTCCTGGGCTATGGAAAATAATAATCATTAATTTCATATATTTCTAGTGTATTGTAGTTTCTATATAATTATTACGATATTTCGCTTACCTAGTATGGTTGACTACATCCCCGATCATACCCCAGACATCCTCCATTTCCTCCCCGTAATCACGTCTGATTATGAGGATTTCCCTCAGAATTTCTTGGATCCGATCGTTACAAAGTCTTCCGCTGTTAAACAGCAACACGAGTAGCATGCTGCTGCATTCGCAAGCGAAGATATAAAATAAATTATAGTTTTCCGCGTCGTCGCTTTCCGATACACGAGATATTTCTCGCGATCGATATTCGGGTCCGCGTAAGAACCCGCGACGATACATTCGCGCACTAGAACACTTAATCGCGACGTAGTAGTATTCACGTGTTGTGTTGTCGAGGTCTGTACAACTTGTGTTTTCGAAAAGACAAAAATTCTTTTTTTCGGGGGAGGGCTGTTGAAGATAAAAACTAAAAGGTTGTCTTTTCCCATCAAAGTATCTCTATGCATTAGATAAAATTCTTTTCGAGACCGAATGTTCTCAAAAGATCTTTCTGGAATATTCAAGAATATTTTAGGCGCGCCGGTGGCCGGGGAGGGGGAAAGGCGAGTGGGTGGCGCGGCCCGCTCGCGAACTGCTGCCAACAAGGAGGGGGGAAAGGCCGCGAACCCGTCGAAAAGGGGAGGATTGATAAAACGGTCAATATATATCGATATTTATGTTAAAAAATATGTGGAAAGATATGTCGGTAAAAATAGATCGCAGGGTCGATAAAAATAACCAATTATGTCGGTAATAATATGTCGATAAAAAATAAATATGTTGGTAAATATAAATATGTTGGTAAAAATATATATGTTGGTAAAAAATAAATATGTTGGTAAAAATACCGGTAATATGTTGGTAAAAAAGAAATGTCGGTAAGTCCCCTCTCCCGCGTGACGTCAGCCCCCGCGCCCGCAGTTCCCCTCGCCCCGCACCCCCTCTCAGAGGACCTGAGTTAAAACCCGCCTAGTATACCTACTGCCGACTTTAAGGGGGGAAATCCAATTAGAACGAGGAAAAATAAGCTATTTTCAAGAATTTTTTTGTAGGAGAAAGAATTTTTCTATATTTTTCAAACTTAAACATTTATTTATATATGTTTTGGACTGTCCATACGTATTTTTTTTTCCAAAAATATTTAAAAATGGCGGACATATGAAGCATCCCATTTGGCAGGTACGCGTGCGAGTTGCTCAGCTGCTGGACAAATGGCGTCCGTGATATTGATCCTATAACAGGCAGCGAAAAAATTCTTATTATTTATACCCATAATTCGTAATTGAACCTAAAAAAATTGAAAAAAGTCAAAAATTTTGAATATGAAACGCTTATGAAAATAAATTTCCATTTTTTGACGTTTTCTCTGCACAATTTTTGCAATAAATAAGTGATTTTTTATTATAATTTTCACAAACATTTAGGTTCACCGACATTGTACTGATGTCATGAAGTTGTGTGCGAAAGTTCAGCGCGATCGGTTGAATAGTTTTTAAATGAGAG
This sequence comes from Odontomachus brunneus, assembly GCF_010583005.1. NCBI lineage: Eukaryota > Metazoa > Arthropoda > Insecta > Hymenoptera > Formicidae > Odontomachus > Odontomachus brunneus. The sequence goes on from NW_022639703.1 coordinate 283,303, forward strand.
TTCCAGCAGTGCAAAAAAGTACAGTTTTGAGAAAAACGTGTTTAAAGTTTTGACAAGTAAAAGATACAAGATATCTATA
>NW_022639703.1:283561-289051 GCF_010583005.1 Odontomachus brunneus
GGACATTTCGAATTTGCACTGTCGTTTTGTACAGGCCGAACTTCGGAGCTAAACTGAAAACCGGTTCTGCTCGATGCCAGCGCCAACGGACCCAACGGTTTCGACTAAACGTAACAATAGAAATAAAAGCCATCTACCAGGGGTGCGTTCCAAAACCTACAGTAAAACTATAATTACATCTCTATACGTTTTGGATCGCAGCCCTGAAAGGTAAAATCCCCGCTCCGGGTGAGTATACCTGCTGCGTGCTATTAGAGCCTCGACGCTGCTCAAGAGATTTGTTGCGCTCGGAGGCCATAACTTCCGAACGGCTGCGAATTTCGATTTAAAACGTTGGGAACATATTCTTACAATGTTAAATAAACATTTTATGCAAAAAAAAAAAATTCGATTTTTTGAAAGTTCTAATTGGATTTCCCCCCTTAATGTTTAGGATCATTGTCCTCTTGTACTGTCCATTTTTCGTTTTTTCTTATAAACTATGTTTGACCAGATAGTAATAAAGCCTTCTCATAAATTTTGATCATTTTGCTAGCGTTTAAGTGGTTTGTGAAGATATGCAAAGTGCCATATCCTTGCGTAGAGCCACGTTTCGGTAAGTCATCTACATTTTTCACCTCTAAGTAGCGATTCACCCACTTATTTACAAATGCTTTTGACTTTCTCATGTACTTAACAGTCGCTTGGCGTGATATTTTTGGTCCTTTCGGATGTGTACAAAGAAATATAGCTTCGAAACGCGATGTATATTTGGCACTCATGGCAAAATGTATATTTTTATCACGAAGATCGAACAACAACTAAAGCTTTATCAACAAAGCATCTTAGGCGAAAAGTACCTCTACCGGCTCCTGTTTGAATTTTCCGTTTACCCGTTTATATGTAAAAGTTTTGCCGGACATGCTCTTATCAAACAAACTGTATAAACAACATCAAGTAAACTGTATCAAACGAACTGTATACCTAGGCTGCGGATTCGCAACGTTTCCCATTGTCTGAACGCGTCAAACAATATAAAGAAATAGCATTCTTTCGGTAAAAAGTCTGTTTCCTTCTAACGAAGCCTGCTTTATTCCCGCCACAAGACCACGATAAGTGGTGGAAATAAAACAGCCATCGTTCGAAAAAGACAGACTTTTTACCGAAAGAATGCTATTTCTTTATATTATATACGCGTACAAACAATGGGAAAACCCGCGGTCTAGGTATTATACAATACATCTATGGTCCTCTCCCAGCATAAGATTACGAGCCACGAGATTATTAATTATTATGTAATATTTAATTTAAAAAATTTCTTTATTAATAAAAACATGAAAGGTATTATGTTTTACACTTAAGTTGTCCTCCAAACATACTATTGCAACTTTTATAGTCTTTTTATAGTCCATACATGATTTGTTGTAGTTTAAACAATAAATGCAATAACTATTTATTTTTATTTTTTAGTCATCAACAATTTATCTAATTGTTTAAATGGGACTATAAGATCTTAAACGATATAGAAAGAAAAAAGAAAATTCCTCTAGGGCGATTTTTGTGAAAAACATGCTTTAGAAACCATATTGATAACGTAGAAAGCTTAATACAAGAGTATTCCAATGTTTAACGACCCAGGGGCACGGGTTCTCGTTATCCGATTAAGCAAAAGTTTGGAAGGGATTTTTTTTTGTCAAATGGAAACTTTTTGAAGGGTGCCGCAGAAAAATTTGAAAGTTGAAAAATAAGGACCACCCTAATGTACATACGTATGTATATGCGCGGAACATTCTATGTGCCTCTTTGCAGTTGCGGATGTACAGACATTGTATGTACATACCACGTACCATGTACCCCAAGTACATACTGTGACGTGGCGACCTCGAAAGGCGCCCGTCGCAAGGAGTGCAACTCCGCTCGCCCAATTTTGCGTGCGCTTCGCGTCTCGGGTCGCGAGTTTCAAGCGCGAAGCCAGAAGGCATTGGAAAAAAATTAGAGAAGGTTTGTGAACTAGAACGTCCAAATAGTGGTCTAGTCCTCGTGTCCCTAAAACAGTGTGCCCCAAGCTCCCCTCGCCGACCCGGAGGAGTAGAAGTCAGAAGGAGACGAGACCACGAGGGACAGGCCTACGTCACCGCTCTCGTCGACAGTCATAGGTAAAGGCACTCGAGTAAGGAACTTTAACTCTCGCTCTCTATAAGAAATTGTTGCCGTCCCGATTTCGGTTTTCGCTCGCTGTGTTTATTTTTCCAGCTCGCTGCGAGACGCGTCGAGGAAGGACGCGAGAGGAAAGATCGCAAGAAACACCGGCCGAGACAAATGTCGGAAACGAACAGCTGACGACCAACAAGATAAACACGGAGAGGTCAGGTGCCGCGTGGACAACAACGCGCTGAAGTCGGCTGAAATGACGAGAGAGAGAGAGAGAGGGGGGGGGAGAGGAAGAGAGGGGAAGAGAGAGAGAGATTATCTTTTATTTAGTTTTCTCAGCTATTTACATTGACATTTTAATTTACATAATTTACAATGTTGTAAATATGCGTCTTCAGCTTTCTTTTGAACAAGTCAAGCCTAATACAATTTTTTATTTCCGCTGGCAGCGCATTATACATTTTCACTCCCTCATAAAATAAACTTTTTTGTGCACTCTTTGTTTTTCTAAACTGAAGTTCAATATTATCTGCTTGTCTCGTTTTTCTTGCGCATTCATTCCCTACCATTTGTATCCTATCCCTTAATTGAGCCGGCAGCATATCGTTTAATATCTTAAAAATAAATATACATATATTATATCGACCTTTGTCTTACTGACAACGCTTCCAGCATGTCTTTCACTTTGGTGTATCTGTCACACTGAAATATTACTCTCATAGTTCTGTTTTGTATCTTCTGTAGTTGGGTTATCTGCGTCTCGCCCATGCCTATTAATAGCGTCGCGCAATACTCAAAGTGCGGAGCTATAATTATCTTATATATAATAAATCTAGTATATATCTATTATTCTTTCTCTATCTATTGTTCAAACGCTCTCTTAAGATCCATGAATTACTCCTACCATTTTTCCTTCGCTTACTATTAATTTCCATTCGTCGATGACATTTTGATCGCTGTTTCGCACGAATAATATTTTCTAAATCTCGACTGATGTTCCGTTATAATATCGTTATATTCTAAATACATTTCAAGTTGTTCTTTTACTACTAATTCTAACACTTTCTCAAATATTGGTAACATATTAATAGGCCTATATTTGCTCGCTCTTTTCGCTTTATCTATCTTTGGAATCGGTATTATCGTAGAAGTTTTCCAACCTTCTGGACATCGACCTTCCCTCAAAGAATTATTTATTATATTCACAAATTCCTCTTTTATTACAGGAAAAGCTGCCTTCAATATATCACTAGTTATCCCCTCACCCGTACCTTTCTTTTTTGGCAATCCCATAACAATTTTCTCTAACTGTTCTAGCTTGATACTCTCAAAGTTTTCCATAATTCCTTGGTTTTCGATAATATAAATAGTTTTTTTATTTATATTCATCCAATACTCGAATAAATCATTGCCGAATCTATTAACTTTGATAGAGTTTACTATAATATTAATACTTTGTATGTAATATAAATTAAATTTATCAGCTATATTGCACTCTTCAATATTGCCTAAGATCTCAAAATCTATACTTCCTATTTCCTTTATACCTACTGGCTTGCCTCTAATTATTTCTTTCAAGGTTTTCCACATTTCCTGCATTTAGTTTTGCTCTCTTCAATATCATCTCGTGCGTCTCCTCATCTACTTTCATTATTATTGATCCTTCCTCATTTCCTCTTCTTTCTGATTGATTATTTCTCTTTTCTTTGACCATTCTCTTCACAATCCTCATATTTATAGCATCTATTTTATTTTGCTTCTTTATCGTATTTATAAGTTCATTATCATCCAGACTCATCTCTTCTAAGCTTATATTAATAATTTTTATCTTTGGTTTCGATTGAGGCGACTCCACCACTTTATAATTTTTTCCCAGCTTAGCTTGAACTGTCTTCTTCAGGGCAGTGATCACGTAACTTTGAGCGGAACTTTTCACTTTTCACTCTATCGATTTCACGTGAACTTTTTCATTGTTCACGCAATCAAGTAACTCTATGCGTGAAAACTCTATGAGTGACAAATCACTAAACATTGTTCCTATATGATTTCAATATCGGCTAAATCAACTATATCCATCGGCTGTAGAACATATAACCTTAAAAACATCGCTATAACCTTAGGATTGTTATGTTTCCTGCATCTCATCACAGCAGTAGCATAATATATTACTCATCATGTCACTAGATTTTCATTTTCTGCCAGCACATTTCATGGCTAACAAGTTTACGTGAAAAGTTTCACGTTTTCACGTTTCGCCGAGTTACGTAATCACGAGTTCACGTGAAACTTTTCACTTTTCACGTTTCCGCCCTAGGGGAAAAGTTACATGATCGCTGCCCAGTTGTTTTACCTCCTCTCCGGTTTCACATCTTATGATTACTGTTCCCTTGCTACCTTTTTTTAACTTCGTTATTCCCATAGCCATACTCTTAATATCCACCTTCTCTTTTATCAATTTTTTAGTGGCTTTACTCTCTTGTTGCATCTTTGGTTTAACAATTATAACATTTTTTTCTTCTTCTCTTTAGCCGCTTCACTGTAACTTCTCTGTGCTCCTTCCTATAGGCCATATGCTACTCCCTGCATCATCTTCTTCAAGTTTTCCAGTTTACATTTAACAATCCCCAATTCTTCTTGAACTACTTCTCTAATCATTATTTGAATTTCATTTTTACAGGCCATTTCATTTTTTATTTCTTTTATAGTTCTTATAATCCAGTCTATTTTTATATCAATGTTTGATCCTTTATTTCCACTAAGCGATCCTGTAGACTCCGTAGATGATGTCCTATCTCTTCCTTCTGTTACCGGCGATTTTTTCATGTTTATTTCTTGCTTATTTTCAACCAAAAACTCATATAGACCCTTGCAAGGCACGTATTCTTGATTTCTATCGAGAATTTTATGCTTATTCACACATCCTGGATAGTAAAAAAGACACAAGATTACACAAGATTTACATTTGACGACTTTGTTCTTTATTGCCTTCCTACATGTCGAGCATCGATATTCTATATATTCATCGAATATCCCGAACGAAAAACCGCTATTATCAGCGTCAGCGATCAGTCACATATAGTCCACTTTCACACGTCAGCACTTTTGTGTCCACATATAAAGTCTACCTGTTCTGCGCGACTTCGATGGCTCAAACATAAAATTCACTACTCACATTCACAGATCGTCATATCCCGGCTAGATAACCCTCATAGTTATTCCTGGTCTATGGCAGTGGTCTTAGACACTTATTTATACGTCCTTTCTCACTTTTTACCGTTGAAAACTTAGTACTTCGACGGAGCTATGTGCACACGTCTTCTCTACTACACAGAGAGAGAGAGAGAGAGAGAGAGAGAGAGA
>NW_022639703.1:290160-298822 GCF_010583005.1 Odontomachus brunneus
AGAGAGAGAGAGAGAGAGAGAGAGAGGGGTGAGGGGGAGGGAGGTAGGGAGAGGGAGGGGGAGGGAGGGAGAGAGAGAGAGAGAGAGAAGGACGGTGAAAACGAGGAAAAAGTTCTCGACCGAAAAGATCGGGAGATTTCGCGTTAGAATAGCGACCTGTACTATACCGACGTGTCCGTATCTGACGCTGCCACATTTTAACGTTTTCGTTTTGACTAATAGCGAGTTACTTTCGAGTGCTTGAAAAAATACAGTCTAAGACGGACTGGAGGCGAAGGCGAGAAAGTGCACGCGCTGCCATTGACGGGGACTTCGAGCGACGAGGGTCACGTAGAGATCGGCAACCAGGCCATAGCGGACGAGGGAGCCTCGAAATATTGTAAGACTGACCACTCGTTTAAAGCAGTAGTGTCGTATTGTCTCATATCGCTGTCGTGTCGTCTTGCCCAAGGAGTGGCCATCGGATATCGTCTCGCGAGAACCGTGTATGTCGCCCCAAGAACAATCCGTTACCGCGCTTATCCATTCTCTGTACTTTTCGCGGCTATCGGGACGAGCGTGTCCCGGAAAATAAAAGGAAATTGATTATCGTACACCCTGATTTATTCCTGGTCTTGACAAAGATCGAACCTTGCCTAAACAACCAAAACCCACTCCCATCTCCGACTATAATTAAAGTCGAGCTACCGGTCCCGTAAGTTCTCGGTTTCACGATCTCACGATCGTCGATTTTTGGTGTCCATATTAGTGAGGATGTGCGGCCTTACCGCACCTGGCGCCCAACTTCGTGTACGAAAGTCAGCTACCGAGGACCACGGTGATTTGTCGACGCAGCGGACAAGTGGCTGTCCGCCTGATTAATAAGAAAATACATAGGATATGCAATATGCATAGATGTTTATACATAGAATATGCTATGTATATTCTAATGTTATATGGGTAGCGATCTAAATAGTGACCCCTAACCGTAATAGTGATCAACTTTGTCAATTAATATTTCGCAGTAGAGAGCGACGATTTTTCCAAATATTAGGTGAAGTAAAAAGTTCTGAGCGTTTTTTCGCTTTATTTCGACAATGAAATTAACATAGTTAGGATTATCCGATTTCGATCAAATATGCGCCGTTTTGTTCGATAACTTTTGTCCATTTTGAAGGCAATTTCATAATTCCGCGATTGAAGAAGTCCTCGTCCCTATTGGTAAAAAACTTGATCAGCTCATTTTCACAAGCCTCTCTTGAGGCCAGTTTTGTACCATCAAGAAAATTTTGCAAATGCTTGAAAAGGTGATAATCGCTTGGTGCCAAGTCTGGACTATACGGCGGGTGCAATAGAACCTCCCATCCAAGCTCTCGGAGCTTCTGGCGCGTTGTTAATGATGTATGCGGCCTGGCGTTGTCTTGATGGAACACAACACTCTTCCTATTGGCCAATTCTGGCCGCTTCTGGTCGATCGCCTGCTTCAATCTGGTCAGTTGTTGACAGTAGAGGTCCGAATTGAGTGTTTGGCCCGATGGGAGCAGCTCATAGTGGATGATTCCTTTCCAATCCCACCAAACACACAGCAAAACCTTCTTGGCCGTTAATCCGGGCTTGGCGATCGTTTGGGCCGGCTCACCGCGATTGGACCACGATCTTTTTCGGCTGTTGTTCTCGTATGTGACCCATTTTTCATCACCAGTCACCATCCGCTTCAAAAATGGGTCGATTTCGTTACGTTTCAGCAAAGAATCGCAGGCATCAATTCGGTCCAAAAGGTTCTTTTGCGTCAATTCGTGTGGCACCCATACATCGAGCTTCTTCTTGAGACCAGCCTTATGCAAATGGTTCCAAACGGTTTTCTGGCTAATCTTCAGTTCCTGGGCAATGGAATAAGTGCTCACATGCCGGTCCGACTCGACGATTTCCATGATTTTATCGACATTTTCGACGATTGGCCTACCAGAGCGTGCCTCATCTTCGACGTCCATATTACCAGAACGGAATCGTTGGAACCACCGCTTTGCTGTTGCATTCGATACTGTATTGGGTCCATAAACAGCACAAATTTTTTTGGCCGCCTGCTCCGCCTTTTCACCTTGGTCGTAGTGGTACTGAAGAATGTATCGAATTTTCTCTTTTTTTACCTCCATTTTGGAACGCTGTAACACACAACTGGCTTGACCAAACACAAAACTGTCACAGAACTTTTTTTGAAGCGTAATGTCACCTTTAAATCGCCGTATAGTATGACCCGATGCGATGTATACATCGTGAGATATGGCTCACTAAAGACATCTAGCGGAAAACGCTCAGAACTTTTTACTTCGCCTAATAGAAAAGTTTTTTGCCTTTAAAAAACACGTCGATTGAGTATTTTTTCGTCAAAATCGGAGGTGAGGAGTGTAAACTATATAATTACCAAATTTTTCATTGGGTGACTATTCCCTGATAACAAAATGTCAGCAGTATGCCGGCAGACTGACAGCAGATTTGATTATAGCAGATTGGCATCAACAGTATACATATTATGCCCACAATCTGCTGACAATGGCTGCCAAAATCATTTGACGGCAGACTGATCGCAGAAAATGTGCAGATCCTGCCGGGTGTACTCTGATGGCAGATTGACAGCAGAAACGCAGCAGATCCTGCCGTGTGCAGACTGACGGCAGATTGGTGGCAGAAACACAGCAGATCCTGCCGTGCACAGTCTGACAGCAGAAACACCCAGACAACACAAAATATTTATAAAACCTTTACAAAATATTTATAAAATTTATTTGATTATTTTATAAATATTAGGTAAATCGGAAAGTTCCGTCCGTTTTTTTGTAAAATGTATGGTTTTATTTAAGAAAGAAAATGAAAAAATACATCAATTAAAATATTGTCTATCGTTAGCGATGACCTTTTCCCATCTTTCGGGCAGCAAGCGAATTCCGCGGCAAGAGAATGACTCATCTTTGGAGGCTATCCAGTCAGAGACCCATTTTTCGATGTCTTCATAAGAATTGAAGCGTTCCTCAGCAAGTGCAGGTGCCATCGATCGAAACAAGTGGTAGTCGGAAGGGGCAGTTTGGTGAATAAGCCGCATGGGGTAGCACTTCCCAGCGAAGCGCTTTTAACGTTTCCTTGACAAGTTTTGTGACGTGAGGCCGAGCGTTGTCATGAAGCAAAATCACATTATGCTGTTTTGTTTCATATTCTGATCGTTTTTTGTGCAATGCTCGGCTCAAACGGATAATTTGTTCTCGGTAGAGATGCCCTGTGACTGTTTGACCAGATTTTAACAACTCATAGTACACAACACTCTTCTGATACCACCAAATATAGAGCATTGCCTTCTTTCCGTGGATATTTCGCTTTGACGTCGATGTTAAGGATTGGCCGGGGTCGCAAATGGTTTATCGACGTTTGGGTTTGTCAAAATATATCCATTTTTCATCCCCAGTGATGACACAGTGCAAAAACTCCTTTCTTTGTTGCCTAGCAAGCAGAATTTTGCAAATGATTTTTCGCCTTTCAATATCTCTTGACTTCAGTTCATATGGGATCCATTTTCCTTTCTTGTACTTTTCCCAAGGTTTTCCCAATACTATTCCCAAGGTTTTCAAACGATCGGAAGTGACAGATTGAACACAATTTAAAGCTTCTGCAAGTTGTTTTTGCGTTTGACATGGGTCTTCATCCACCAATGCCTGCAATTTTTCGTCTTCGAATGCTCTTGGCCGTCTAGAATGCTCTTTGTCCTCCACATCAAAATCACCACTTTTAAAGCGTTGAAACCATTCTCTGCATATTTTATCGCAAGGAGCATTATCACCATAAACTTCTGCAAGCATTCGATGAGCTTCAGCTGCAGTTTTCTTCCATTCGAAGCAAAAGATTAATACTTCGCGCAAATGACGCTTATTTGGTTCAAATTTTGACATTTTCGATGCAGTAAGAAACAATGTTATTGATGCGAACGTATACATTTATATACTGGATTTTATTGACAGATGGTTAAACTAAAAAATTAAGCTTGGTTTAAACTTTAGAGTTACTGACAGTTATAGCTATAGCTACTCGCCGTTAGATGGACGGAACTTTCCGATTTATCTAATACTTACCAAAATATTTCATAAATATTTTTGTGACCTCATAAATATTATAAAAATATTTATTAAAATATATACATTTATATATACTTTTTTTTTCCTGAATTTTTCTTAAATTTTTGTTTTTCTGAAATTTTCTTTAATTTTCTTTAACTTTATTGTTTTACACGCTTAATTCAAGTTAAATTATACTTCGAAAATTTGCTTACCATTGCTGAGATTCGAATCTCTGGTTCTTGAGTCGTTTATCTTATCTACTACACCACTGACACTTTGACTGAGAGACGCTTCCTTGAAGTACTAAGAGGACGAAGATAAAGGACATAAAAGTGGCAAGATCTGCTGTGTTTTTACCGCCAATTTGCCGTCAGACTGCATACGGCAGAATCTGCTGCGTTTCTGCCGTCAATCTGCCGTCAGACTACACACGGCATGATCTGCTCCGATTCTGCTGCCAATCTGCTATCAGGTTGCTAAGTAGGTTTTGTTTAAATTCTGCTGTCAGTCTGCTATCAAACCTGTTTAACAGATCTTGTCTAAATACTGCTGGCATTCTGTTGAAATTATTTTATACTACAGAGCCCGTAACAATTCTAACGCCATTCTGTTTACAAAACCTGCAACATGCAAAATCTATTTCCAGCAGACTTAGTTATTAGGGTTTAGGCCAAAATCGTCTTGCACGTCATCTTTTCGTGCTGGAAGCATCATTCTATCTTTTTCATTCATTACACGCTGAAGGAAGATAGAATGATACTTTCTGTATGAAAGCGTGCAAGATGAATTTAGCTTTAGAAAGAATTATGATGTATATTTATTTAATCTAACCCAATTTAACCTAATTTAACCTATATGTGAGCGCGCGCGCGCGCTGATTGTACACATGTGTGGGTATGAGTATATATATAGATTAGGGTGTATAGGTGAATATACTGAGGACATCCCATAGATATTCCTATAATATCTTAGACGATATTCTCAGTATATACTGAGAAGCAAGGAAAAGGTAACATAAGAATGTTCTTAGTATGTTCTCAGTATTTGCAGTAACATATTTCGAATATTCTGAGAATATATGTAATATACTTTTATGATATTCGTAGAATATTCTGAGGATGTATTTGTTAGGGATATTATATTTTAATTTAAATTATAGTATCCATAATATTATATATTATATCTTTACATGTATATTGTGCTTTAATAAAACTGGAGGTATCCATCTTGCTCAACACGTTGTGCTTGAATTCAGCGTACTTTCAGTTTGCTGAAAAACATGGCGACCGCCATGTAAACATATTGCGCAACTAAATGCGTTAAATACCGTTCAGCAGAAAATCATAAAACAGTTGTGCAACCGTTGTGTTCTACTGAACGCAGCCAATGTGACGTAACTTATATTGTATATGTTTAATTTTGTTTAGTTTAAAAATATAACATATAAAATATATGAGAAATGAAAAAGATGGAAATGCCAAAGATATGTTTTTACTTAATAATATCTCCTATTTGTAACATTATATTTTGAATAAATAAATATTATTCAACCATTGAACGCATTAATGAACTATTTATTATCAAATATTATCATATATACAACATGTTAAATATATAACTTCCAATAGCTATGCCGGTTTTGGCACCCATTTTCTTTGAACTTCATTTTCGTGCGTTTTACAAAAACATTTTTTATTTTAAATCTAGAAACATTTTTAGTCAAAATATGATATTATCTGATAGGGGGTATTTCCAACTACATGTACATATATTTATATTTATATTTTGAACTTTACATTAATACATAACCTCCAAAAGTAAAGTGGTATGTTACTTTTAGTGCTTTTACTCTACGAATTGTATGCAATATAATATATACAATAATTGCAACCAAATATGATAGCGATTTCAGACGGACTTGCAATTTTTTCAATAAGTTGTAGGCGTCGGAATTAAATAAACTCAAGTTGCCGCTTCATTAACAAATGTCTCATTTTGCAACCAAACATGGTAACAATTTCGGACCAATACGCAATTTATTAACTAAGTTGTAGGTATCAAAATTAAGCAAAATCAGGTTGCCGCTTCATTAACAAATGTCTCATTTTGCAACCAAATAATAATTAAAAATATTTCTTTAATATATTGTAGTTTGATTACGATTATTAATAGTTATACAAAAAGGAGTGATATTCGTACAAAAGTTACCTTTTAAAACAAAGATAAAAGAAGAAGTCAAGTGCACGCGCTTTGCTTCGCTTGACAAAAATATTATAAAAAAAGTTATTGGTAAAATTCTCACAAAAAGAAATTGTATCAAAAGGTTTACGCTAGGTGAAATTAATTTTATACACAATAAATATTATTATAACTATTTTATCTACAGTATCTATGATACTACATTAGGTATCTACTAATTTTATTTTCTGATAATTACACAAAATTGGGAAAAAATAGTTTTTAGATGCTTATTTGGTAAACATACAATAACAATTTTGGGAAAAGTTAAAAAAAATTTCACACGCATACAAAAAACACTTGGCGTGCCAGAGGGAATCGCATTAATACTTTACGAAAATCTTTGGAGCATATGTTATACGAATAGCATTAAAAGAATGGACACGCCAAGTGTTTCGTGTTTGCGTGTGAAATTTTACACAATTTTTGGCACGTCAAGTGATTTTTTGTGTGCGTATGAAATTTTATTTAACTTTTCCCAAAATTTTTATTTTTGTATGTTTACTAAATAAGGTTTTAAAAACTATTTTTTCCCAATTCTATGTAATTATCAGGAAATAAAGTCAGTAGATACCTAATGTAGTGTTCATACATATAAAGTAGTCATAACAATATTTATTGTGTATAAAATTAATTTCACTTAGCGTAAATCATTTGATATCATTTCTTTTTGTGAAAATTTTACTAATAACTTTTTTTTATAATATTTTTGTCAAGCAAGACAAAGTGTGTGCATTTGGATTCTTTTTTCACCTTCGTTTTAAAAGGTAACTTTTGTACGGATATACAAAAACATCGTGAGCTAAGAAGGTGTTTATCCCTAGCTATGTGACTGGGGGCTACGCCCCCCAGACCCCTCGCACCGGGCCGGAAGGGAAAGGCGTAGTCTTTTATGCTTAAGCTCAAAGTTATAAACAAAATTTTCACAAATATAGTGTAGTTTCTTCACACTATACATATAAAATGTATATTTTAGAAATTTTATGAAAAAAGATGTATTTTCTAAAGAGTGAGCATTTCTCACAGAAAAGATTGCGCTTCTCCTCCCCCCGCCTCATACAGCCCCGCAGTCACATGGCTAGGGCTAAGCACCTATAAATTCCTAGCCTACAAATTCGATATTTTTGTATATACTGTGTCCAAAAATTACGTTCACTTTGTGCAACTTCTTTTATTAATAATTTTTTACAATCAACGAGAGACGACTAAAACCTTCCCAAAGTTATTCAAGAGGTTGACCTTTATAACATATATCAAAGTCAAGGTCATCGGAGATGTTTCCCGTAAAGTGAATAATTACCCAAATGATTATCCCTACGTTACCGACGGAAGGAAGTCATAACGTAAAATCGGCTCATAGGTCCTTCGGCGTCCTGTTATGGGAAATTATGTCGTTCGGATACACACCCTACATAGGATGTGGGAATCATGATGTGATATCAATGGTGAAGGCAGGTGGTCGTCTAGAAAAACCCGTTGGTTGCCCGGATCCGATTTATGGTATTATGATGAAATGTTGGCATCCACAACCCGATCGCAGACCAAGTTTCTCTAATATTGTCGAGAGGATCGGTTACTGTTTGCAGGTAAGCATAATCGAAACTTTGAACATTATGAAACATGGTGGAATTTTTATTCCAACAGCAACTAAACAAGATAAAACTGAATATCCCTCTTTCATTTTATGAAGGACCCTGATGTGATTTGTGAGCCCACGCCTAAATATGACGTACTCCCTACTGACGAAGGAGAAATTACTATGTGGCCAGATCCGGAAGCGGAGAGTATCAACGTACAGTCTGATGTTAGTATAACTCCAAAATAGCAAGAATATTTCTACGACATGTAAGTTCAACGTATTTATACGGAAAATATACGATTCGATTGTCCGATAGCTGGACGGATGTGGTTACGTGCGACCAAGGGTCATCGACTCGCGATCTGTGGCACATCACGTGAATCAGGCTGTAAGTGGTACTACTTACGACGCGAAGACTGAGAAATCAAACAAAGGCGGTTGTTCACCGCGACTATCCACAACAGTTCATGGCTGTGAGACATCGCGCTGTAAAGCTTTCGCGAGATCGACGGAGTGCCGGCAAGGAAAGTTTGGTTGCAATGTATATGATTCCATTAAGAATACTTCCGAGCGCACTTACAGCGGTGACAATCACGAAGATCGCGAAAACGAGATTATCGGAGATAAGGTAAACACTTAATATGAATATTTATCCAATGCTTTATTAATTATATTGATTATATTAAAACACACACACACACACACACACACACACACACACATACATCCATATATGTATATATATATATATATATATATATATATA
>NW_022639703.1:298832-300704 GCF_010583005.1 Odontomachus brunneus
GCTTTGCTGTTGCATTCGATACTGTATTGGGTCCATAAACAGCACAAATTTTTTTGGCCGCCTGCTCCGCCTTTTCACCTTGGTCGTAGTGGTACTGAAGAATGTATCGAATTTTCTCTTTTTTTACCTCCATTTTGGAACGCTGTAACACACAACTGGCTTGACCAAACACAAAACTGTCACAGAACTTTTTTTGAAGCGTAATGTCACCTTTAAATCGCCGTATAGTATGACCCGATGCGATGTATACATCGTGAGATATGGCTCACTAAAGACATCTAGCGGAAAACGCTCAAAACTTTTTACTTCACCTAATATATAGGATATATACACAGGGATATATATACAGGGTGTGCCATTTTCAAAAATGTACCCTCATAATTCTTCACTCAAGTATATTCAGTAAAAATGTTTTAAACAAAAGTTGTCGCGTTCAGTGGGCGACATCTGAAAGTGACCTTGACTTTGACCTTGGAAATCATTTTGGAAGTTATTCGGAGGTTAACTTTGCTTTTTAAATAGAAATATATATTCTTCAGAAGAATTTTTAAATAGAAACATATTTAAGTAGAAACATTTTAAATAGAAACATATATTTACAGAATTTTATTTTACGTAAAGATGCGAACAACTTTTGTTTGAAAAAATTTTTTATACGACTCCTATTTTCTAAGATATTTACGGAAATATCTACAAAATTATTGATTTCAATAATTTTTTACTCGAATTCTATCAACTTTACCGAAAAATAGCGAGATAAAAATTGTTTATTTTTTCCTCATAGAGCTTTCAGAATTTTTTTCAGAATTTTTTAATTAACTTCTCAGTACTGTATTTACTTGTTTTGAAGTAATAAGAAGTTTATAAAAAATTCTGAAAACAATCTCAGAGCTTTATAAGAAGAAAATAAACAATTTTTATTTATTGCTATTTTTCGGAAAAGCTGATAGAATTCGAGTGAAAAATTACTAAAACCAATAATTTTGTTTTTATTTCCGTAAATATCTAAGAAAATGATGGTTGTGCGAAAAATTGGTTCAAACAAAAGTTGTTAGTTTATTCACGAAGAATAAAATTCCGTAAGAAAAAATTAATATTTATAGTTAAAATGCAAAGTTGACTTTCGAATAACCTTCAGAATGAGCTCCAAGATCAAAGTCACGGTTATCTTCAGATGTTCCCTTCTGAACCCGACAACATTTGTCTAAAATATTTTTTGAAAAAATTTCTCTTTTTTGAGAGTTTTGCGTGTATTGAATAAAATGGCCACCCTGTATATTTACAGGGTGCCTCACACTCTCCTCCGGGCATTTTATGGGGACGTAGAAAGGGTTGATGTGAACATAAAAGTCCTATACCGTTTTGCGATATTCACAATAATAGTCGAAATATTAATTAAAAAAGATTAAGGAAAGACGCACCCTGAATAGTAGAGGACGGACCGATCGAGTCACAGCGCGGCCTAGTAATAAAGCGCGTGGATGTCGCGAGCGCTAATTGAAAGACAATGCACCACTGCCTATTCTTATCTCGGCGCGGTGCGGCAAGACGTAGGAGCGCAGCGGTATAAGTATAGGCAGTGGTGCATTGTCTTCCAATCACCGCGCGCGACATCCGCACGCTATATTATTGGGCCGCGCTGTGACTCGAGCGGTCCGTCCTCTACCATTCAGCGTACATTTTTCCTTAATCTTTTTTAATTAATATCTCGACTATTATTGCGAATTTCGCAAAACGGTATAGGACATTTATGTTCACATCAACCCATTCTACGTCCCCACAAAATGCCCGGAGGAGAGTGTGAATCACCCTGTATATATATATATATATATATATATATATATATATATATATATATATATATATATATAT
>NW_022639703.1:301092-301580 GCF_010583005.1 Odontomachus brunneus
TATATATATATATATATATATATATATATATATATATATATATATACAAATCTTTTCCTTTCTATTTATTTTCGCTCTCGATGTCACTATTCGTCGCGCGGCGTGGCTCACGATGCTTATATATCGAGTTGTAGCGATCACTTTAATGTTATAGTAAAAAATATAATCTAGTTAATGTTTTACGATGCAATATTATTCGCATTTAGTTCAGCTTTGAATTAATTTTTAAATTATTGAAGCATTCTATTCTGATAATGATTCTATAATGGCGTAAATAGCATTTTTTCCACTTTGTACACAGGGTGTTCGGAAAGTACCGGGACGCCCGAATATCATGAAAAATATAAGTTTTACAAAAAAATGTTTCAGACAAAAGTTGTGGCGTTTAAAAAGATGTATTTACTGATCACATCAGTTTGACCTTGGGTTGCGTAGCGAAGGTCAGGTCAAGGTCACATTAATTTTTTTAAATGGAACACCCCATTTTT
>NW_022639703.1:304338-304602 GCF_010583005.1 Odontomachus brunneus
TATATATACAGGGTGAGTCATTTTAGTCTATGGATCCGAATATCTTCCAAATTACGGTATCTACAAAAAAATGGTTTAGATAAAAGTTGACCAGAACAGAGGGGGTCATTCAATTGTACCATTGGTTTTGACCTTGAGGTCAATTTTGATGGTTACTTCAAGGTCACGAGGGTTTTTTCTAATGGGACACCCTATTTTTGACTGCGGATTTCGAAAGAGCGGAAAATTTTACATCAAACTTGTCTTATGAAAAAATTGTTTTTG
>NW_022639703.1:305668-305843 GCF_010583005.1 Odontomachus brunneus
CCCAGAAAACCACGTCATTTCAGAAAAAGTACACCAGATCGTTTTTCAGACATTTCACCTTCATTTTTTACCTTTCCAAGGTCGCAAAAACAATTTTCGCATAAGACAAGTTTGATGTAAAATTTTCCGCTCTTTCGAAATCCGCAGTCAAAAATAGGGTGTCCCATTAGAAAAA
>NW_022639703.1:306079-306277 GCF_010583005.1 Odontomachus brunneus
TATATATATATATATATATATATATATATATATATATATATATATATATATATAATTAATATATATTATATATATTAATATATATCTACAGGGTGTCTCAAAATTGTAACACACCAACTCCATAGGGACGTAGAGCTAAGCGAGAGGATTAGAAAATTCCTCTTCTATTTAGC
Source organism: Odontomachus brunneus (assembly GCF_010583005.1). Taxonomy (NCBI): domain Eukaryota; kingdom Metazoa; phylum Arthropoda; class Insecta; order Hymenoptera; family Formicidae; genus Odontomachus; species Odontomachus brunneus. Next base: position 306,253 of record NW_022639703.1, read on the forward strand.
GATAACGCGTCTAGTTTGTTAGTAA
>NW_022639703.1:306512-306758 GCF_010583005.1 Odontomachus brunneus
GAGTAATTGTTCAAAATTACCTCCGTTGGCTTCGAGGCATAACTGCAATCTGTTTTGAAAACTATCCACAGTTCTAAGCAGGGTAGCTCTAGGAATAACTGCACAAGCTCTACGAATGCGGTCCATAAAATCATCTCTTGTGGTTGGTCGCTCAGCAAAAACAACATTTTTCAAGTATCCCCATAAAAAGAAATCAGGCGACGTCAGATCTGGTGAGCAAGGAGGCCATTCAACTGGACCCCTTCG
>NW_022639703.1:308088-308375 GCF_010583005.1 Odontomachus brunneus
CAGCGTCAAAGCGTCAAGACGCCATCGCGGCGGTCAGCGCGAGCCGCGTTACCGCTCAGCCTCAACGCACACAGCTCGCCGCGGAGCGTCTATAGGCCGCGAAGGGCGTAATAAACGCCAAACTTTACGGTTATTACTAACAAACTAGACTCGTTATTGCTAAATAGAAAAGGAGTTTTCTGATCCTTTCGCTTAGCTCTACGCCCCGGTGGTTCGGGTGGTCTGAAGCACCCTGTATATATATATATATATATATATATATATATATATATATATATATATATATA
>NW_022639703.1:309619-311501 GCF_010583005.1 Odontomachus brunneus
AAGGTCAAACTGATGTGATCAGTAAATACATCTTTTTAAACGCCACAACTTTTATCTGAAACATTTTTTTCTAAAATGCTTAGTTTTCGAGATATTTCACCGGTCCGGGACTTTTTGAACACCCTGTATATATATAAGGGTGCTTCAGACCACCCGAACCACCTATTTATGTGACCGCTCTTCGTTAGTTGTACGCGAGAATACGGCCAAAACTTCGTCTCCGCCGTTGCGGCGACGGCCGAGCTTGCCGGCAGCTCTCCAAAAAAATATCTGACTCGATAGAGCGGCGGGGTTCGTGTGTCGACGCGCGAACATCCTTCGCGCGACACGAGAGGAACAGGCGACCGAGTCGGAGGAATCACGAATGAACACACATGTCGTAACATTACGCTGTATTTAACAAAAAAAACAACAAAGAAAGATTCTACAAGAGACGCGGTGCAGGCTCCGAGTCGCGTAGTCGCGAAGTTATTCGGCAGCTGGATCCGTAATCGAGAATCCTTCTGCCTCGCGGAGTTCGGACGGCACGAGGCTCGCGAAATTCTATCGGTACACGCTAATTACTGGATTGGGCGCCAGCCGGGTGCATCCCGGCCCTAATGGTCACGTCGCGAACCGCGTATTTCTCGCCACGCTCGGAAACCCGCACTTCCTACGACTGATCGCGAGTCGTCATAATTTTTACGCAATCGCTCGCCGTACTGTGCGGTCGCGAACGCGGTGAAGCGGCAGCAGGCAGCGCGGTAAGGACGGCTATTCTCTCGCGGGCCCCGAATCTGAGCCCGCGATCGCGAGGTTGGACGGTTCGTCAAGGATGGAGACGAACCCTTCCGGCTGCCGTCGGGAAGCGACGGCAACCATCCCGGTCTTTCGGCACTCGGGCTGAACGACAGGTGGAAGACAGCTCACCAATTATCCCTCGCTGGGCTCGCCCCTCGTTCCTCGTCCGCTAACTCGCTCGTTCTACAGCTCGTTCGCTCGCTTCCTGAATCGTTCGTTCGCTCGTGGTATCGTTCGCTCGCTTCGCAGGACTGTTTCAGCACTCGCGTCGCTCGCTATCCGCACAGTGACGAATTTTCCCGCGAGCGCGAGGCTCCTTAGGCTCGCGGTCTCAGCCGCCGATCGCCGCTAGGTCCTATTGGTCCTGCGGGAACGCACGGCTCTAGCGCGGACGCCTTACAGGGCCCGCGCGACACCGCCGAATTTTCTGACTCCTTGCCGACGGGATCATGTGCCTGACGGCATCTCTAACTGGCGTGGGCGCTCAGGTGGCTGCCAGAAGCTTTTGGTATCCCAGGGCGTCCCCCGGGATCTGGTCCTTAAGGTCCAGCCCTTCCTGGCGTTCCGCGGCAAGTTAGTCGGGGCCCCCGTCGCTTATGATAGCGAGGAGTGGATCCTGCCCCGTTTAGCTTGTCGTTCGCTTCAGGTCCGCCGTCGCCTCGCTCCGATAGATGTATTCCGTCATTTTCGTCGCAGCCCGAGCACACAAATAAAACAACAACAAAAAAATTATAACAACGCGATCTCGCACGCAAAAGCGTGTGAGACCAACTCTTCGCCGCCGCCCTTCCCGCGGAAGAAGGGGGCGCGAGCACAGCTCTCCTCGTCTCCCGGCTAAAATCGGTGACGGCGAAATCGCCACGTCACATTTAAAATAAAGGGATCAACATTTTATTAAAAATTCAAAACATTTTTACACTAACAAGGGGAACCCGGCAGTCTCTGATCACCGATTTGAATAAAATTTTATGGGTGTGTAGTATGCACTCATATATTTACTCCTGTAAAGCGGAAGGACCCACTATTGAGGCATTCTCGAGAAATATTTTTTAAATATTTCGAGAAAAATTTTTGTCCCTATAGTACCGTTACGGAAAAGCAA
>NW_022639703.1:311673-320580 GCF_010583005.1 Odontomachus brunneus
TCTCTGATCACCGATTTGATTAAAATTTTATGGGTGTGTAGTACGCACTCATACATTTACTCCTGTAAAGCTGTAGGACCCACTATTGAGGCATTCTCGAGAAATATTTTTTAAATATTTCGAGAAAAATTTTTGTCCCTATAGTACCGTTACGGAAAAGCAATTTTCGAGCTAGTAGTAGAGTAGTGTCCACGGTAAGACGTAGACTACTACGCTCGGGGTTGCAGGTTCGATTACCAGAATGATTTTTTTTTAATTTAAATCTTATATATTTTTAAATTTATATATAACACAATTTTAAACCGTTTTTAATTATTTTATATCAAATTTTTTAATAAGTAATTTGTATGTTAAATAAATATTTTTTTAATCAAGGAATTTAAAAATGCTCATTTATTATTAATTAAATTAAAATTTCTCATGTACACAAAAAATATATTTCCAATAAGAATTTACAACGACTGTTATACAATAAGTTAAAATGTACAATTTACTGTTTTACAATAAGTTTGCAGCTTTTAGGGTGGTATTTATCATAAAAACATTTAAAACATAATAATTCGTTGCACCATGCACATACAATCATAGACATTTCATGCGCACAGTCTGTACAATTTGTTTTATTAACAGAATCTGGAAAACAAACTTCGTTAACGTTTTTAAAAAAAGTTCTCTCATTTGTTATTTGAGATGCAAACCATGCATATTTTAACATATCACAAAAGATTGGTGCGCTTAACTGATTGTGAACTAAAGATTGTATTTTAATAGCAGCCTCACGATTGGCTATTTCTCTGTTGCTCTTAAGGAGATATATATAATTTTGTAATTTTTTGATATTGGGTGTACAACTTAGTTCGGTCCGTTTTCAAAAGATGGCTCTAGGTGTTATAAATGATTGACGGCGACAGCTGATTTTTGCTGTATCGTGAAGTGTCAACATCTGTCAACCAAATATTGTTTACAAGCCTTTGAGTTTTGCACAACAAGTTTAATTTTTACTCCGTTGAAAATGTCGAGTTTCGTTCCAAATAAGCACCATTTGCGGGAGTTTAGATTTTCTGTTTCAATTGGAAGAAAAATGCAGCTGAAGCGCATCGAATGCTTGTGGAAGTTTATGGTGAATCTGCACCGTCGGATAAATCTTGCAGAGAATGGTTTCGACGATTTCAAAGTGGTGATTTTAGTGTTGAAATTTGTTTCGATCGATGCAGAACGCTTTGACTGGAATACACTTCACTTCAGAACAGGGTATCAAAAATTGGCTCGATTCATTCTTGGCTTCAAAAGATGAACGCTTCTTCCGCGACGGAATCCATAAATTGCCAGAAAGATGGGAAAAAGTAGTGGCTAGCGATGGACAATACTTTCAATAATGTATTAATTCATTTTATCATTCAAATAAATGCGTTTTTCAAGCAAAAAAACGGACCGAATTAAGTTGTACACCCAATAAAATTTTTAACTTGTCTATAAAAATACACGTCGCATGGCTGGCATAAAGGAGTACACAAGAGCATCAACTTGCTTCTGTATTATTGGACCAAATTTGTCTCCAGATTCTTGTAAACAGAAAAACACTTTTGGTACAAGCTTTCCTAAACAAGTTAATGCATATTGGGCCGTATAGGAATGAGAAATTTTATGAAGACTCTTCTTTTTAATAAATACAGATTTGACGCCTTTCTGTGCTAATGTTCAATTGTTGACTGATATTGGCAACCAGTTTGATCTGCATTAATTATTAAATCTGGGGAATAATTTTGTAAAAGTGGTTGGATTTGTTTCTATCCGCAACAGCCAAAATTTCGTCCATTCCTGCTGCCTCTTTTTCAGAAACGTATTTGGTAATCCGTCGTTCCCGAATATTATTTCTGCGTTTAAAATCATCAGCCCACGTTTTTCCTGCTGAAAATTTAAATGTGCTGGAGAGGAATTGTTGCGCAGCTGCCATCGCCCATTGTTGTAATGTTCTTGTTGTGACTTGCTCGAATTTTTTTCTAGCTTCTGTAAATCGATCAAGTGTCCAAGAATTGATGGCATACAGTTTGTCAAATCGCATCCCACCAGATAATACATCTTTTTCCCATCTAATAATAAAAAAATAGAAAAGCATTACAATTATTTAATCAATAGAATATAATACATAGAATGTGTTAAACGCATCGTATACGTACTGTTTTAAATCGCTTTTATATTTTAAATAATGTGCTCCTTTTCTCTGTAATGTTGGTAGCGACCAATTAGGATGTTCTTTTGTCATGGCTACAACTTTCCGTTTGTAATCCAAATCTATTGGTTTGAATTTTTTTTTCTCTGGAGAATCGATCCACTTTTCCGAAAGTGGAGATGACTGCGATGATGACGACTTTTCTAATGGATACATTGATGCACAATCAATAAAACTGTCATCAATATCTTTTTCATGTGGAAGCACTAATTCTTCCTCCTCAACGAGACGCATATCATTAACCATATCGACGATACGGTTATATATTTCGTGGCCTATAACAGTTACCTTTTCCGTTGAAAGATCTTTCACAGACTCTTCTGGAATATACTCATTTTCAGCAAGCAACTTCTCGCTTATTTTTAAGGCACTTTTTAAGAGCAATTTGTTATTAAATTCTTGTTCTTCTTCTTTCGCGCTAGCGCTCGTTGACGGTCCCGGAATATCCATATTGCAAGTAAAAGAGCACGAATATCTTCTGCAAACTATAAGGAGCACGTCTAACTCGAAGAATGACTGTGTTGCTACTACCGGTTTGTCCGTTAGACGAGCGGTTTCGTATACCTGCTAAGGTTCCGAACAAAAGAACAAAATAATTACACTCGGGGACCGTTGTGGGTATAACGATTTATGAAAACTCTAATTTTGACGTTCTTAAAACAGTCATTGTAAATTCTTATTGGAAATATATTTTTTGTGTGCATGAGAAGTTTTAATTTAATTAATAATAAATGAGCATTTTTAAATTCCTTGATTAAAAAAAATATTTATTTAACATACAAATTACTTATTAAAAAATTTGATATAAAATAATTAAAAACGGTTTAAAATTGTGTTATATACAAATTTAAAAATATATAAGATTTAAAAAAAAAAAAAAATCATTTAGGTAATCGAACCTGCAACCCCGAGCGTAGTAGTCTACGTCTTACCGTAGACGCTACGCTGCTAGCTCGAAAATTGCTTTTCCGTAACGGTACTATAGGGACAAAAATTTTTCTCAAAATATTTAATAAAATCTTTCTCGAGAATGCCTCAATAGTGGGTCCTACGGCTTTACAAGAGTAAATGTATGAGTGCATACTACACACCCATAAAATTTTATTCAAATCGGTGATCAGAGATTGCCGGATTCCCCTTGTAAGTAGTATAGTATTCTATTAAATGGTGCTATATTCAACTTCCAGTATTGATCGGAAGTGGGTTGTTTAGACCGGAAGCTTAGTTTTTTAAATGGAATACCCTATTTTTTTATAAATTCAGATTCTACGGTGAAAAATACGAAACTTATGTTTGAAACATTTTTTCCGAAAATGTGTCCACCGATCTTGAAATGACATTGAAAATTTATTAGCTACCAGACTTCTTAAGAACTTTCTAGCCGCAGTGTGATAGTCGCCTTCGTATGATTTGAGTTTTTAACATATTCCAAGTACTGAAATAAGTACTTCTACTTAAGTATCTTACTTTCAATTGTTTGTGTACTCCAATCACACTCAAAAAATTTTAAAAGTAGACTAACTAAGGTTGGAATCGGGACAATAAAATGAACTTTTCAATCAAACATAACTTTCTTATTTAACTTTTTGTTATAGTCGGAATTTAGTAACAAACTTAACATGTACATAATTTTTATTCAATTAGTAAATCTTGTCTAGGCTAAATGTTCAGTGTGAGCTCCATTATGTAAAAGACAAGTATTATTTTTTTGAAGGAGTCGACAGCTCGACGAATTTCGTTTGCATCTAAAGATCGAACAGCTTCTGTCATTCGAAGCATCTTGTTTTCTCTCGTAGTTGAGCATTCACGATAAACTATATCTTTTAATCTTTCCCACAGATAATAATCCAAAACAGTCAGATCAAGCGATCGTGATGGAAAATTAAAGGGACCGTATTTGCCTATCCATTTATTTGGAAACATTTTATTTAGTTGCGCTCGAGCATTTCTCGATGTATGGGCCAGGTACCCATCTTGCTGGAAAAACATGTCTAAGCACGATTGCAGAGGAACATCCTCTAGCAAAATAGGAAAATCTGTCCGCAGAAAGCTAAATATAAAGCACTAGTGAGATTTTCGTCAAAAAAATAAAGCCCTACAATCTGATTATTTATTATGCCGCATCAAGCATTAACTTTCCAAATGTGTTGCATATCAACTTCTCTCAACCAGGATTATTATCAGACCAATAACGACAATTATACGTATTCACTTCTGCATTGCTTTTAAGTGTACACTCAACGGAAAATAAAATGTCTCGGTGAAAATTACGCGATTTTTCCCTTATCCGATTACAAAAAGCTACTCTCTGTCTACAATCATTTTGGGTTAACTTGATAAAGATGCATTCTATAAGGATGAAATTAATTTTCTTTATCAATACGCCAAATCGTTGTTGTACTTATACCACAATCTTTTTCTCGTCGACGTAAAGAGTCATTCGGATTCACAATCGCCGATGCTAAAACATCTGGTACACTTATTCCCTAATTCTTCGGCGAATCTGTCTTCCTTTATTATAATCTGGCTGTATGATATCTATATTTCTAATTCGCTTGGCAAGTCGTGAAAAAACATTATGTGAGTGTGCAGTTAGATCGGGATAACATTCCCGCTATAATCTTACTGCTTTATAGTACATATCTCGGCATTCACCCAAAATTAGAAACATATCATATGCTTCATTTTCATACACCATAACTGGAATATTAAGTATTTAATTAACATTTTAATAATTTGCAATGAATTTATTGTCTTTTTGTAAGTAAAATGTCAAAATAGAATTATACGAAATTATTACGTATAGAATACGTACTTATAAATTTTAAATATAAGGTGTACTAAAAAGAAATCCATTATTTTTCCAATAGATGGCTTTAGTAATGTGTATCTCGCGTTGTATAAGTGCGATCGGTTTACGCTAGATGGCGTTAGAAAGATAAGATTTCGACCTAAAAAAACTTTTCAGACAGTTTTGTGATTGTTTGACTCAGTATTGTTTGAGCGCGCGTCAAAGATGGACACCAGCAAAGATAAAATACGCCATATTTTACAGTTTTTCTTCGATAAAGGCGAAAACGCAAGCCAGGCGGCTGAAAATGTGAATAGTGTTTACGGTCCTGATACTGTAAGAGCCAATCACGCGCAATTTTGGTTTCGTCGATTCCGTTCCGGTAATTTTGATGTCAAAGATGCACCACGCTCTGGAAAGCCAATTGTCGAAAATGTCGATAAAATAATGGAAATCGTCGAGTCCGACCGTCATGTAAGCACTGTTTCGATTGCCCAGCAGCTAAACATTGCACAAAAGACCACTTGAATAAGGCTGGAAACAAAAAGAAGTTCGATGTATGGGTGCCACACGAGTTAACGCAAAAAAACCTCATGGACCGAATTTCCATCTGCGAATCGCTGCTGAATCACAACAAAATCGACCCATTTCTGCAGCGGATGGTGACTAGTGATGAAAAGTGGGTCACTTACGACAACGTCAAGCGAAAACGGTCGTGGTCGAAACGCGGTGAACCGGCGCAAACGGTGGCCAAGCCAGGATTGACGGTCAGGAAGGCTTTGCTGTGTGTTTGGTAGGATTGGCAGGGAGTCATCCACTATGAGCTGATCCCCTACGGCCAAACTCTTAATTCGGATCTGTACTGTCAACAATTGGACCGTCTGAAGAAATCAATCGCCCAGAAGCGGTCAGCTTTGGCCAATAGGAGAGGAATTGTGTTCCATCAGGACAACGCCAGGCCACACACATCGATAGTGACTCGCCAGAAGCTCTGGGAGCTTGGTTGGGAGGTTCTTATGCATCCACCTTATAGTCCGGACCTGGCACCAAGTGATTACTACCTGTTCCTGTCTATGGCGAATGATTTTGCTGGTAAAAAATTCGCCTTAAGAGAAGCTTGTGAAAATCGACTGTCCCAGTTTTTTGCCAATAGGGACAAAGGTTTCTATGAGAGAGGTATAATGGAATTACCTTCAAAATAGCAACAAGTTATCGAACAAAACGGTGCATATTTGACCTAAATCGGATCATTCTAACTATGCTAAATAAAGCCTTCAATTTCATGCAAAAATAATGGATTTCTTTTACTACACTTTATATTAATGTATTAATGTATTTATAAAATAAATTTATTGTAACGCTTCCGGAGAAGAGCGTAATTTTCACTGAAACATTTTATTTTCCGATGAGTGTACACTTAAAAGCAATGCAGAAGTGAATACATATAATTGTCGTTATTGGTCTGATAATAATCCTGGTTGAGAGAAATTGATATGCAACACATTTGGAAAGTTAATGCTTGATGCGGTATAATAAATTATCAGATTGTAGGGTCTTATTTTTTTGACGAAAATCTCAGTGGTGCTTCATATTTAGCTTTTCTGCGGACAGATTTTCCTATTTTGCTAGAGGATGTTTCTCTGCAATCGCGCTTAGACATATTTTTCCCGCAAGATGGATGTCCGACCCATACATCGAGAAATGCTCGAGCGCAACTAAATAGAATGTTTCCAAATAAATGGATAGGCAAATACGGTCCCTTTAATTATCCACCACGATCGCTTGATCTGACTGTTTTTGATTATTATCTGTGAAGAAAAAATATAGTTTATCGTAAACGCTCAACTATGAGAAAAAACATGATGTTTCAAATGACAGAAGCTGTTTGATCTTTAGATGCAAACGAAATTTGTCGAGCTGTTAACTCCTTCCAAAGAAGAATTGATACTTGCCTTTTACATAATTGAGCTCACATTGAACATTTAGTCTAAATAAGGTTTACTAATTGAATAAAAATTATGTAAAGTTTGTTACTAAATAAATGTTAAATTTGTTACTAAATTCCGATTATAACGAAAAGTTAAATAATAAAATTATGTTTAATTGAAAACTTCATTTTATTGTCCCGATTCCAACCTTAGTCAGTCCACTTTTAAAAATTTTTGAGTGTGAGTGGAGTACACAAAGAATTAAAAGTAAGATACTTAAGTAGAAGTACTTATTTCAGTACTTGGCATATGTTAAAAAGTCAAATCATATGAAGGCGACTATCGCACTGCGGCTAGGAAGTTCTTAAGAGGTCTGGTAGCTGATAAATTTTCAATATCATTTTAAGGTCGGTGGATACATTTTCGGAAAAAAATGTTCCAAACATAAGTTTCGTATTTTTCACCGTAGAATCTGAATCTGCAAAAAATAGGGTATTCCGTTTAAAAAACTAAACTTCCGGTCTAAACAACCTACTTCCGATCAATACTGGAAGATGAATATAGCACCATTTAATAGAGCGTGTTCGACTTAGTGAAAAAATGTTTTGAATTTGTAATAAAATGTTGATCCTGATGTAACGATGCATATCGTTACGTAATAGAAACGCAGAACAACGCGAATCAGGAGCGCAAGAGGACAGCGCGACCGCCGAACAACCGCGGTAAATAGCGAATCAAGCGAGATTTGAGGTATATAAAACGCCACGTAATCGTAATCGAGAGATTCGATCGTCCACTCTCGAAAGAGAAATAGAACCGATCTACCGCTCTCGAAAGGGAATCCGATTCCGATCATCCGCTCTAAGAGAGACCGACTCTACTCCGCTCCTGGCAGATTACTGTTCGTCGATTGGCGACTGTAATCACTCCGCCGTCGTTACACGGATACGTGTCATCGACATTCGACTCTACTCCGCTCCTGGCAGATTACTGTTCGTCGATTGGCGACTGTAATCACTCCGCCGTCGTTACACGGATACGTGTCATCGACATTCGACTCTACTCCGCTCCTGGCAGATTACTGTTCGTCGATTGGCGACTGTAATCACTCCGCCGTCGTTACACGGATACGTGTCATCGACATTCGACTCTACTCCGCTCCTGGCAGATTACTGTTCGTCGATTGGCGACTGTAATCACTCCGCCGTCGTTACACGGATACGTGTCATCGACATTCGACTCTACTCCGCTCCTGGCAGATTACTGTTCGTCGATTGGCGACTGTAATCACTCCGCCGTCGTTACACGGATACGTGTCATCGACATTCGACTCTACTCCGCTCCTGGCAGATTACTGTTTGTCGCGTGGCGACTGTAATCATTCCGCTGTCGGCTCACGGATTCGTGAGGCCGACATAGATAAGTTTCGCAGCACCGCTGGCCGCATCCGAAATCGCGTCCGAACGAGCCGAACTCGTAGAGTCATAGAGGAAACTCCGAGAGCTAAGGTCCCATGTACGAGGACCGACGGCCGCACCGCATACACCGAACCGATTCAAATCTCCGTGATAGGAGATCGAAAGAAGCACCGCTAAGGCGATATCCCGCGTGCAGTTACGCTGCAATCTCAACGACCGCGACATTATACGATTCCGAAACGCCGCTAAAAGCGCTGGAAGAAGTGTCAACCGCGCTTAAGAGACAAGACGCCGAAAGAAACATCAACAGAATAAACTCGCGAATACGCGACACTGACGTCGTCCGCGTCTCGCGCACCGCGCGTCACATCACGCAAACCGGCGTCTAAACAAGCCTCTGTCAGGCGATACAAACAACGAAAACCAACGGCATCGACACGTATTGTTCGATCTATATATTGTCATTATCGTCAGCTTAGTATTTAAATATATTATTCATTATTATTTTTAAAACCACTGTTCTTTTCAATTATTCCGCTT
>NW_022639703.1:320757-323333 GCF_010583005.1 Odontomachus brunneus
ACCGCGCGTCACATCACACAAACCGGCGTCTAAACAAACCTCTGTCAGGCGATACAAACAACCAAAACCAAAGGCGTCGACACGTATTGTTCGATCTATATATTGTCATTATCGTCAGCTTAGTATTTAAATATATTATTCATTATTATTTTTAAAACCACTGTTCTTTTCAATTATTCCGCCTATTACGAACCCAATCCGACGAGCGATTCAAACCCGCAACAAATCGCGGTTACACCTTTATTTTAAATAGGTGGTACGGGTGGTCTGAAGCGCTCTATATATATATATATATATATATATATATATATATATATATATATATAGGGTTTAAAAAAATTAGACCGAGAAACTTTGAAGGGAAATAGAGGACATAAAAACAAACATATTTTGTTAATAATGTTTTTCTCTACGACGCTTCGTTTTAATACTACAGGATACAAAATAGGAATTTTATGATTTTAATAAAAAACAAACATGTAAGTGGAAAAATTAAATTTATTTTAATTACACATATATATTTTAATCTTTCAAAAAACAATGAACAAAAGAACGGGACAAAAATACGCAATTGATTAGCTCAATTTATAATAAATTTTCTAATATTCCACTATTTGCTTCATAAATACATAATATGTATGTATGGAAAAATGTTTAATATAAAAGTTGTAGGTTTTTGAGGAGGACATAAAATATATTTGTCTGACCTTGGATGGAGGCGTTAAGGTCACGCCAAAGTCAACTTGAATTTTTTAAGTAAAATATCCTACTCTTTATTGCATATTCTTGTAGTTTATCTTCTGAGTTTTCCAAAACACTATAATATCGTATTTTTTCATTAAGTACTTTTTGAAACTTGAAAGTTACAATACCGCTGGCATTAACATTGTAAATAGAGTTAATCAGTTGCACATTTTTGTTCCATTCTTTTGTTCATTGTTTTTTGAAGATTAAAATATATATGTGTAATTGAAATAAATTTAATTTTTCCACTTATATGTTTGTTTTTTATTAAAATCATAAAATTCGTATTTTATATTTCCCTGTAGTATTAAAACGAAGCGTCGTAGAAAAAAACATTATTAACAAAATATTTTTTTATGTTTTTATGTCCTCTATTTTCCCTCAAAGTTTGTCGGTCTAATTTTTTTACACCCTGTATATATATACAGGGTGTCCTAGTTTTTGTCAAAACTTTACTAGAATATTCTACAAATAAAAATTAGAAAAAAATGTTATATTAACATAGGCTCTTAAACGCTTTATTAAAAAGTTATAACAAAAACACAAAATGATATAGAACTGATGTTTCGTCGACACAGCATAGGTACACATTGCCGATATCTGAATATGTATACAAACTGTAATGTTTACTTGCTTGAGGGTTGTTTATTTGATTGTTGGCTTATGTTAAAACTAATAATACGTTAGTACGCTATAGATTTCATATTAAAATGCTGCGAGTCTTTTCAAATCGTGAATATGGTGACATGCATTTCATTTATGGTTTTTGTAATGAAAATGCTTTAGCTGCTGTTAAAGAATATCAGCAAAGATTTTTTCAAAGGAGAGTACCACATCGGTCAATATTTATAAGAATTTATGAAGAGATATGCAACACCGGCTCGGTTCGTGGTACAAGACAAGAACATCAATTTTATAGGTTAATATGTAATCGAAATCGCTCTGAAAGAATTCTAAACGTCTTTAACAATAATCTGAGACAAAATATTCGGCGAGCTTCATATCTGTGACGATGCCTCACACGCATCATCGCTAACACAGCCGACACAATAACCGTCGGCTGTAAACGGCGCTAAGCGCCAAACAAATAAGACAAACATAAACATGCGCCACGCCTAGCATAAGCCAAAAACAACACCGCGGACGCGGGACGTCAACAACGTCAAATGTAAAGATACGGTATATAAACCGTGGCCCAGAAGTAAGCGAGGAGACCGATCCGGATCGCAGACCGAACACGTGTGTGAAGTTGGCCCCACTTTTTCAAAATTTGAAAAAAATGAATAGAGTTCTGATTGCCCGCCAAAGAGTTCTAGAGTTATCTATCAATAATAAAAATAGTTCCGTTCATTAAAGTGATGAAAACACGAAATGAAAGTACGGCGGGCCAACTTCACGATTGAGTAAATTGAAAAGGCTATAATTTTTTTACCGTCAACTTTATCGCTTAGGATCATAAGAATAATCGATAGAACTATTCGGCGGGCTATCAGAACTTATAAGAAAACACGAAAATTCAAAAAAAAATTTTCCCGCCAAAATTAAACAAACTGAGAAAAAATTTTCATGAAGTTTTTCGGCATTCCGTTAACGGCTCTGTATAGATTCTCACAAGACATACGATAATCTTTATGATTCTAAGCGATAGAACCGCACGCAAGTCACTTGTAACAAATAGAAAATCCGGGGGGCCAACTTCACGATTGTGAAAATTTAAAACGATAAAACTTTTTTTCCGTCAATTTTACCGTTTAGAGTAATAAGGATAATCGATAGAACTCTTTGGCGGGCCACCAGAACTCTCAACGGAATACCGAAAAACCGAAAAAAAT
>NW_022639703.1:324341-340780 GCF_010583005.1 Odontomachus brunneus
ACGACAGGAGACTTTTGATTTTTTTTGCAATCTCGATATTATGAAATGCATTCACTACATTGCCATTGCTTGAAGTATGCGCGATTTCTTCTGCCTCGTGGAACACGTTTTCGGCCCAACCAGTCCAACTAATTTTTTCATCGAATTCATTAATTTCATCATCGTAGTCATACGTATTTTCAACTGGCTCTTCCTCAATACTTACACCTTTAATTGTTTGGTTTACATCTCGGAGATGAATTTCTGATTGCAGTAATATATCATTTTCATTTGACCCTATTTCTTCACTTAAAGCCACTATCAATACCGATTTTATAAAATTTTCCAATTGTATAAAATTTTCTATTTGGTACGCTTTTCCTAAGCATCTCAGAAAAAATTGTCTGATTTTAATTGGTTTGCCTTTGAGACAATCCCACTTAGAAATCATTGATATAAAATGGCTAACATCTAATCTAATATAGCATAGAGGAATAGTACCAATATATTGATTATTAATAATGTTATGACAAATATGTAAATAGTGGCTCAGATTAGAACAACCAGCAAAAATACGAGCGACTGCGATTAAGATCGCTTTTCCAAAATCGGAAACGACCATACGAGGTACTGGAGCATCATTCCTAATTATTTCTGATAAGAAATAACTTATCGTACACGCATCTTGCCTTGTAGATACCATTTGGAATATTGGGAAGTTACCAACGTCGGAAATACATACAATTTCATATAAAAATATGTGTGGTGATTTTTCACCATTTGGTAGATGTATTTTTTTCCCAATGCTTCCAGTGGCATCTATCGCTAAGAAGCAATTTACGTCTTGTTTGTGAGATAGTTTGTACATTATATGTTGCTCTTCGGTCCAGTACATGCAATAAAAGGGATCAATTCCGATATTACGAATAATTCGAGGAAATTTGGTATATTTGGCTACCTGTAAATTTTTAGGTAGCTGTAGGTTAGGTTAGCTAGAAGTCGGCGCGAGACGGCGACTTGCGAGACAGTGATGCGTATACGAGGTCCTAGCCCCTCCACTAGCCCTACTATCGCGCGACTTCGATGCTCATTTGTATCCGAGGAGGCATAGAGTGACGGAAGCGAACGCTGCACGCATTCGCGTCTGCTGTTTGAGTACGACGCAGAGTGAAAACAAAGAGAAGGAAAGCAAGCGAAATTTTTACTAGTAATCTGAAGATCTGACCTACGTTTTATTTGAGTGACATATCTATATTACAAAATAGTACAAGTCAATTGAACATACTACATACGTGCAAATATATTTTTTCTGTTTTTATATACTATTACCAGTATGTACGACAAAATAAAACTTCTTGATATCTTAACAAATGGGGATTATAGAACCATAGATGACGAAGGGAAAGTATTTTCGCCGTCCCATGAAATATACAGAAAAATATCTGAGACGCTTACAGCTAGGGAATCATGTATTTCTGCAAAACATATATATACTATTTTAAAAAACGATAGAAGCGGCATGTACAGCGCCGTGCTACAAGCGTTTCAGATAAATAATGATGAGAACAATAAATCTAAAAATAGTACAAGTCTAACGGATCTTAGCAATTCATCTATAACCGAAAATCGAACCGTGAAAAAATTTAATCTCTTAATATCCGAGGAAAAATGGTTATCGATGAAACCAATACACCAGACTTACGGACGTCACGGACGAGCTTACATAACATTACAACCCGGAAAATGGACGCATATATTTGCAGAAAAGATCTGGCAGCAAATTAACTTACCGTGCGCAATTAGCTTTAAACGTGCTACAATTTACACAAATAGTGATGCAAAATGTTATGCGCGTTTTTCAGGTAGATGTAAGGAGTGTAAAGCATATCTCGTCGGTATCTTGCACAGTAAGCCAAGAAAAGCAAGCGATATTATATTCAAATGTACGCTTACTGGCTTCTGTACAAATATTACACATACAAAGAAAAGACAGTTACGCGGTCCATTGCGTGAAAAAATTGCAAGCGAACTCCTAGATAGTAACGAAAGCGCGAGTTTGTGGCGTAACAAGGAAGCCAATAAATTGATGAAATTTGGAGATAACATTCCACCAATATTATACGATGGCACTGTATTACGCAAAGCGAAGCAAACCGAATTAGAGAAACGCTTGGATTTAAATGATACTGATCCGATAAAAAATTTACAGGTAGCCAAATATACCAAATTTCCTCGAATTATTCGTAATATCGGAATTGATCCCTTTTATTGCATGTACTGGACCGAAGAGCAACATATAATGTACAAACTATCTCACAAACAAGACGTAAATTGCTTCTTAGCGATAGATGCCACTGGAAGCATTGGGAAAAAAATACATCTACCAAATGGTGAAAAATCACCACACATATTTTTATATGAAATTGTATGTATTTCCGACGTTGGTAACTTCCCAATATTCCAAATGGTATCTACAAGGCAAGATGCGTGTACGATAAGTTATTTCTTATCAGAAATAATTAGGAATGATGCTCCAGTACCTCGTATGGTCGTTTCCGATTTTGGAAAAGCGATCTTAATCGCAGTCGCTCGTATTTTTGCTGGTTGTTCTAATCTGAGCCACTATTTACATATTTGTCATAACATTATTAATAATCAATATATTGGTACTATTCCTCTATGCTATATTAGATTAGATGTTAGCCATTTTATATCAATGATTTCTAAGTGGGATTGTCTCAAAGGCAAACCAATTAAAATCAGACAATTTTTTCTGAGATGCTTAGGAAAAGCGTACCAAATAGAAAATTTTATACAATTGGAAAATTTTATAAAATCGGTATTGATAGTGGCTTTAAGTGAAGAAATAGGGTCAAATGAAAATGATATATTACTGCAATCAGAAATTCATCTCCGAGATGTAAACCAAACAATTAAAGGTGTAAGTATTGAGGAAGAGCCAGTTGAAAATACGTATGACTACGATGATGAAATTAATGAATTCGATGAAAAAATTAGTTGGACTGGTTGGGCCGAAAACGTGTTCCACGAGGCAGAAGAAATCGCGCATACTTCAAGCAATGGCAATGTAGTGAATGCATTTCATAATATCGAGATTGCAAAAAAAATCAAAAGTCTCCTGTCGTACGTGCCGCTATGGACAGGTATCATGCGGACATATTTCCGAGATAATAGAGAAATTGCCACATCGTCATTTGTGGAAGCAGAGTTTTCGGAATTAAAAACTCGCGTATTTAAAAATAAACTACCAATGAGAATTGACAAATTTATTTTTTGTCATATTGATTATTTAGAGGGCAGACTGAAATTAGAACGTGACCCATCCAATGAAAAGACAATTTTAAAAGATAATTTTAAAGATAATTCTTTACGTGTGGAAAGTAATGATTATATGAAGGAAAATATTAACTCTTCTATGCCGAGTATGGTATCTGATTATTGCGAGTCGTTAAATGAAATAGAAAATTGGCGGTCCAAGATAAAAATAAACAATAGGCAAAATGTATCTAAAAAGACTCGAACAAATTATTTGACGCCATGCCCAGATTGGGATTTTATCGATTCAAACAAAGCGATAGGTGTACCAATTATGAAAAATGGGAACTTATGTAACGCAACTGTTGTCAATAAACAACATATTGTTGTAACGGAAACTTGCGCTTTCGATTCAATCTTGCACGTCATCGCAAGTGGCGCTGGCATGCGAAGTAATTATAAAGAAAGCATTAGTAAACTTATGTTTACGAATGTTTTTTTTAAACTAATATCAGATATTCTCAAGCGTGGAAAAATTACTTCTAATGATTACTCCACAAGGGCAACCATTTTAAGCAATATATCCATCTTTAAGAAACAACTTTGGAAGTTGTCCGCTCGTGGCATTTCTTCCTTAAACGCAAATTGCAATGCTGCGCATCTTGCACAATATCTATTTCAAGATACACCAAGTTACATATCATCATACAGTTGCCTGAATTGTGGCCATAATTATGAAAGAATATATCCTATATGCAACGTCAATATCGATATTATTTTAAAAAATGGTCTAGGCGCTATGCAGGAAGCTGTAGATGATATTAATACGGGTAATTCAACACAGTGTACTGCGTGTAAAAGACAAACTAATTATGCTTTCTCTTATGGGCCACATTTAATTTTTGATACTAGTATCGTAACGGATACTGAATATCTAAAAACAAACGTCGGACAATCAAGTTATAAAGTAGATAGTGCTGCAAAAATGATAACAGTAAATAATAATAATTATTGTTTGGCTGGCATTATTTCGTACATAAAATACGGTAATAAAAAAAATGAAGGTCATTACATAGCTTTTACGTACACAGGTCTCAATTGGTATAAATATGACGACATGATGTCTAAACGGATTATCATAACGGGAACAGAAGAAATATATCCCCATGTAATGATTTATATTAAACATTAAGTAACACATACAATGGAGATTACACACAGTATAGAAAAAATATTTATATATATATATATATATATATATATATATATATATATATATATATATATATATGTGTGTGTACACACAGGCACACACGCACGCGAACACACACACACACACACACACACACACACACACACACAGAGCAATAACACATATACACATAGTAATAACTAAATATTATATATAATATTTCTACTAACAAATATTACATATTATTATTACTAACATAACTAACATTATATTATACTAGCCTATCGTTCTTTAAATAAAAAAATAAAAAATAAATAAAAAAAAGTAAAAAAATAAAAAAATAAAAAAAAATAAAAAAAATAAAAAAAATAAAAACTAAAAATGTTAACTATTATTTAGACAAAAAAAATAAAAAAAAGAGCGCGAGCGTGGCGTAGCAGACGGCGCATAGGTCTGCTGTGCTGAAACTCCCGGGTCCGATCACCGGTAGAGCCAAAGATTTTCATATGCTCGCAGCTACTCTCGGTAAGCAAAACAACCGAGAGTAGCCTTGTTCAAGTGGACTTCACCATTCCTGCCGTTCGGAACCGGCGTTAAATTGTAGGTCCCATATGCCAGTGTACAATCAGCGTGCGCACCACAGGCATATGAGAGAAGTCACGACGCCTGCAAAAGTAGGGTAAAGGTGCCTAATATGAGACACATTTTTTTAAAGACTTGTAATTTATTTAATTTGTAACCGTAATTCCCGTTTTTATGTAAAACTTATGGGAAATACATTCAGATATTACCTCCAATAGTTAGTAACCAATGACAGCTATAATTCGTAATATATGAAATTTTTTATCATAAGTGCCGATTTTGCCCTTCCAAAAAAAGGGTTCCTAATATGAGACAAGAGGGTGTCCTTATATGCGATGGTATCTCATATTTGAAAACCAAGAGAAGAAATAAAGAAAAGCTTCGATAAGTCACTTATAGTACTTATGTATTATACATTGAAATATATTGAAATGACAGTGAAGCTGTATCCTTAAAAGTGTTAAATACATACCTTAAAATCCCAATTATTATTTTTTCACCGCGCGTACGTGACCAAAAAATTTTGATACTCAAGCAACGATTGTCACTTACGTATAGGTTATCTCATATAATAGGAACACCTCCGGTATCTCATTACGAACTTCACGCTTTGTGATTTTACGATCACTAAATGTAACATCTACAATTAAGAAATTAAACATGTCCCGTATTTTCCTATTAATATGATCTTACACTATCACTGTATGCAGCATTTATTGCCAAATATTAATTTATTAATATATTTAAATAAAAAAGTTACATCAACGTAAAATTTCCAAGTTTGATATTTTTCAAAGTCCCCGAAGGGTGAAAATTTTTTTCGGTTTTTCGGTATTCCGTTGAGAGTTCTGGTGGCCCGCCAAAGAGTTCTATCGATTATCCTTATTACTCTAAACGGTAAAATTGACGGAAAAAAAGTTTTATCGTTTTAAATTTTCACAATCGTGAAGTTGGCCCCCCGGATTTTCTATTTGTTACAAGTGACTTGCGTGCGGTTCTATCGCTTAGAATCATAAAGATTATCGTATGTCTTGTGAGAATCTATACAGAGCCGTTAACGGAATGCCGAAAAACTTCATGAAAATTTTTTCTCAGTTTGTTTAATTTTGGCGGGAAAATTTTTTTTTGAATTTTCGTGTTTTCTTATAAGTTCTGATAGCCCGCCGAATAGTTCTATCGATTATTCTTATGATCCTAAGCGATAAAGTTGACGGTAAAAAAATTATAGCCTTTTCAATTTACTCAATCGTGAAGTTGGCCCGCCGTACTTTCATTTCATGTTTTCATCACTTTAATGAACGGAACTATTTTTATTATTGATAGATAACTCTAGAACTCTTTGGCGGGCAATCAGAACTCTATTCATTTTTTTCAAATTTTGAAAAAGTGGGGCCAACTTTACACACGTAGACCGAACTCGATGCTTCAGAGCGGGGAGCAAGGAGTCCGACCGTATCGTTTCTGCCTTTCCATCAACCCCCGAAACCGCACAGGCGAAACCGGCACTAGGAGATTGTGTGTTCACTATCTCCGTCGAGAGCTCTTGACACCGATTTCGCCTTCCTATCTGGATCCAACGACCAGCCTATCTGGATCCAACGACGAGTTCGTGTGTTCGCGAACCCGATCGAGCTTTCTCGGTACCGATTGTATCCCGAACCCATGTGCAAGTCCACGAGCCAGTGTGTTTGCTGCGCTCGATCGAACGTTGTCGATATTTGCCTATTTCGTTTCGGTGATAAGCGAATCGCCCGATATATCACACTGCGTGCTGTGACACGCAACACCGACTCTACCGCCGGGCCCCCGCGGCCATCAACCTGTCCGCATCGCGATTCGCGAAATCAGCGCGACTTGTCTCTCGCGACACGCCGTCTTCGCGTCATTCGCCCCGCCTACCGAACCGCGAGACGCGGCCGACCGAAAGCGCGATCCGATTACTGGCGCCGTCTCGCGCCGAGCTACTCGCGGTTCACCCCGTTGTTCTGTATATCGAAATCCAAATAAACTGTTATCTATTGTTACTTGCTGGTGTCAATTAACGACCCCGGACTCTGACGAGCGACACTCCTGGCGATACAACAAACAACCGACACGAGGAGTTCGGCTGTTACATATCAATTACAAATATCCAGATCTACAATCTGGTGAACACTACATGGTGATGGTAGACATCCATATCATTACACACCCGTTCAAAAACTTGTCTTTTGCCGACAGATTATGAGAAGAGAATACGTTTATGTCAATGGTATGTGCGTGCAATTCTCAATAATAATGCTTTTCAGTCAAATATTTTGTGGATGGATGAAGCAACGTTCACGAGAGTCAGTATTCTAAGTATGCGTAATAACCACCAGTGGATGTTTGAAAATCCACATAATGTCCGAGAGAAAGGGTTTCAACAGCAATTCAAGTGCAATATAGGTAGGAATATGCAACAATCAGATACTAGAACTTCACTTTTTACCTGAAAGATTAACTGTACAGTCATTTTTGGATTTTCTACAAAATAGATTGCAGCCAGAATTAGTAGGAGATATTCTATTATTATTTTATCAAAATTTATGAATTCAATTGGATGGTTGTCCAGCACATTACGCAGCACCAGTACGATAATAATTAAATGATCATTACCTTCAACGATGAATAAATCGAGGAGGATCAATTCTTTAGCCCCAGAGATCATCAGATATCACGTCACTGGATTTTTACTTGTGGGGAACTGTAAAAGAAAAAGTTTTTCAAACACGAATTAATACACGTCAGGAGTTAATACAAAGGATTCGTGATGTATTTGCTACAATTAAGGAAAATTCAGAAGAAATTAATAATATAATAGATTCTATTTTTCGTAGATGCCAGTCTTGTATTCGTAACAATGGACAATATTTTGAAATGGAATTATAATGTAGCGCAATCTATTTCTATGTGGTATCGAACAAAAAAGTAGTTTGTTATTATTTTGAAACAGCCGAACTCCGCGTGTCGATTGTTTAAAGGATCGCTAGGAATATCGCTCGTCGGAGTCCGGGTTCCAGGATTGATTGACACCAGCAAGTAACAAAAATAAATAACAAAAGTTTATTAAGATCTTTTGATACCGAACAGCGGTCGCTACTTCGCGGATGTCAGCGTGAGACGGCGCCAGTAATCGGGTTGCGCTCTCGGTCGAACGAGTCTCACGATTCGGTAGGCGGAGCGTATAGCGCGAACGCGATGTGTCGCGAAAAACGGTGTCGGTGAATAGAGAGACGTTCGCGAATCGCGACGCTATAAATTCGGTGGCCGAGATGGCCCGGCGGTAACGACGGTACTTTCTGTCGTAGTACGCGGCTTTATATCGGGCGACTCGCTTGTCGCTGCCGCGATATATGCAAGTATCGACAACGTTCGATCGAGCGCAGCAAACATACTGGCACGTGTACTTGCAGTTCGAGAAAGGATACGATCGGTACCGAGAATACTCGACGGGGTTCGCGAACACACGAACTGGTTGGCTGGTCGTTGGAATTAGATAGGAAGGCGAAGTCGGTATCAAGAGCTCTCGACGGAAATAGCGAACACACAATCTCCTGGTGCCGGTTTTGCCTGTACGGGTGCAGAAGTAGACGGGAAGGCAGAAACGATACGGTCGAAATCCTCGCTCTCCGCTCTTAAGTATCGAGTTCGGTGTACAGTCCAAATCTGTCTGGTCCCGCTTATTTCTCGGCTACGGTTTATATATTCGATCTTTACATCTGTCACTCGTTGTTGACATCTCGCACGTTGCGGTATTGTTTAGACGCGTGATGGGCGCGGCGCTTGTTTGTGTTTAGATTGTTGGCCTTGCGGCCTTTACGTGGCGCTTAGCGCCGTTTACAGCCCGACGGATGTTCGGTCGGGTTGTTAGTAACGATGCGTATTAAGCATCGTTACAATTTTTACATTTTTGTTATAACTTTTTGTGTACATATTCAGATATCGACAATGTATTCCTATGCTGTGTCAACGAAACACCAGTTCTATATCATTTTGTGTTTTTGTTATAACTTTTCAATAAAGCATTTAAGAGCCTATGTTAATATAACATTTTTTTTTGTTTGTACTTGTAGAATATGCTGGTAAAGTTTTGACGTAAAAAACTGGAACATTCCGGATATATATAGGGTGTCTTAGATTTCCATAATCATACTTTGCGAGAACGTAGAACAGATTGAAGTGAGCAAGAAAGTCCTGTACCGACATTACTATATACTTTTACGACATTACGACATACTTTTGCGACATTCGCAATAGTTTTCGAGAAATTAATTATTTTGTCTCAGCTAATGAGAGTAGAGGAAGCGGCAGCCAAAAAAGAGATGTCTTTGGCCGGCGCGCGACCGTGATACACGCGAATCGCGACTCGCTGCGTCCCTCCGCCCACAGCTACGAGATAGATTGAGGCTTGATACACTAACACATGTGCATGACATCCGTAGGCCGAATCGACGCTGAATCGAAAAGTGTCGACGCTTCTGCTGCATACGTGTATGTAGAGATGAAGCAACGAAGCAGCAACACACTCTTAGATTCGGCGTAGATTCGGCACACAGATATGTTATGCACATGTGTTAGTGTATCAAGCCTCGCTGCTATGAGTCTCGTAGCTATGAGCGGAGGGACGCATCGAGTCACGCTTCGTGCTTATCACAGTCGCGCGCTGGCCGAAGACAGTCTTTCGACTGCCGCTTCCTCTGCTCTCATTAGCTGAGACAAAATAATTAATTTCTCAAAAACTATTGCAAATATTGCAAAACGGCACAGGACTTTCTTGCTCATCTCAATCCGTTCTACGTTCTCGCAGAGTATGGTCATGGAAGTCTGAGACATCCTGTATACATATACGGAGTCTCAATAAAGTTCCAGGACGGCGAAATATCTTGAAAACTAAACTAAATATTTTAGGAAAAAGTGTTTCTGATAAAAGTTATTAAGGGCTTAAAAAATCTATTTATTGATATTATTAGTTTGACCTTGCGTGGAGTGGCCAAAATCAGTACAAGGTTACCTTGAATTTTTAAAGTAGAACTCGCATTTTTATTGCATATTCTTGTAGCTTATCTCGAGAGTTTTCCGAAACACTATAATAACGTATTTTTTCATTAAGTACCTTTTGAGTAATAAAACTTGAAAGTTACAGTATCGTTGACGTTTACCCAAAGTGTACCACCCGGAGGTTTCTCAGTCGGATTTGCACCTCTTTCGTGTGTGTGTGTGTGTGTGTGTGTGTGTGTGTGTTTGTATGTGTGTGTGTGCGTGCATGGGTAGGTATGGTGTGGGTATGGATGTGGGTATGAGTGAATGGTGAAGTATGAGTAAAGATGTATTGGTGTGTGCGTGCGTGTGTGCATACGTGCGTGCGTGCGCGCGTTTGTATGTGTGCGTGTGCATGGATGGATAAATGGGCAATTGGTTGGATATTTTCGATAATAAATTAAGGAAAAGATAAGGACTGAGGACAGATACATCACACACACGTATGCACGCCCGTACACACACGCGCACACACACACACACAATCACACATGCGAAAGAGGTATAAATCCGACCGAGGAACCTCCGCGTGGTACACCTTGGATAATGTTAATGCCGACGGTACTGTAAATTTCAAGTTTTATTTATCAAAAAATACTTAATGAAAAAATACGTTATTATAATGTTTCGGAAAGTTCTCGAGATAAGCTATAAGAATATATAATAAAAAATAAAAGGTTTCATTAAAAAAAAATCAAGGTAACTTTATCCTGATCTTTGCGACCCCACACAAGGTTAAACTAAAAATATCAATGAATAGATTTTTTGTAACCCTATAACTTTTATTGGAAATACTTTTTCCTAAAATACTTAGTTTTCGAGATATTTCGCTATCTCGGAATTTTATTGAGACTCTGTACCTAGATAGCCAAACCTGTACGAGCAGATTTTGCGCAGAGTCTGTCAACAGTGTCTGTTGACAGAATGGCAACAGACTGCACACAAAAACTGTTTTAGCAGTCTCTGACGACAGATTGGTGACAGACTGCGCGTAGAGCCTGTCGACAGATTCTGACGACAGACTGACGGCAGATTGCGCGCAGATTCTATTTCCTAGATAGGCTATTTAATTCTATTAAGGGTCATATGTACGTTATTAAATAGGGCAGTTTCACACACACACTATGTAAAACTGCTGCAGAGAAGTCAAGATAATTATATTGTGCAATAATTGTACACATATACACAATAAAAAACAATGTTTATATTTTAAAATTGTATTACTCATTTTTTATAAAAAAGCAACAATAATAGAGAAATAACGAGTACAAGTATAGAATAGTACAACGGTTAAATGGCCATTTAAAGGCGTACACATGTCATTCCTGGTAAAAATTGTTCTCATAATTTTTCCTACAATTTCTCATCTTATTATTTTTTTTAATGTTGTTATATCATTAAATCCGATTTAACCGTCATACAATAAGTGCTGAAGACAGCAGCACCGAATAAAATATTAGTCTCGCTATGTAAATAACTTTTACAGAATTTTTTTGATGGTTTATTTAAAAATATATCATGCTTCGATTTTGATAAAACTTAATATAATCTGAACGGGACGATCGACCAAATTAATTCGCACATGTAAAAGTACAGTATTTTATTAACATGATAGAAAAATGTCATTATCTGCTGTTTTATTGCAGTAATTTTCTTCATTCCTTGGTAGAAAATTAATTTCGAATTATTGTACCAGTCTTTCTTACCTTATTTATACGCTAAACGGTTTCGTCTATATTTTGCGGCTTAAAAGGCGAACAAACTATAATATTTTTCTTCCTTAAACTTTAAATGGGCAATACAAAGCGCTTTTTATCAAGTGAGGAATTGGCGTAGTGTCTAAGGCGACGGACGATTATCCAAAAGATGTCTTCAGTTCAAGTTCGAATCTCACTAGAGAAAATATTAAAAATTATGAAAAAATAATGTAGAAAAATTTTTTTTGTCATAGTATTTTATGAGTATTTATGAGAAAGCGCTTATTCTATGAGTAATTATGAAAAATTATGAGAAAATTTAATTGAAGAACCTACGAAACGACAGGATCTGCGCGCAATCTGCAGCCAATCTGCCGTCATAGTCTGTCGACAGGCTCTGCGCGCAATCTGCCGCCAGTCTGTCGTCAGAGTCTGTTCGCAGACCCTGTCAACAGTCTGGCGCCAGATTGGGGACGCAGATGTCTATGGATCTGTCGACAGATCCTGCTCGGATTCGACAGATCCTGTCGACAGTCTGACGTCAGTCTGCGCGCAGATTGCTTACTGGGTATATACAGGGTGTCCCACAACTGGTAGAACACCCGTTAGGAGTAGGTAGGGAGTACAATTTGGAACTGAAAGTTTCTTCTTCCATTTTTGGATACGACAATTCGTTATAATGAGATATTAATTAATTAACTCTGCCAATCTCTTAACGCCTTGAGTAAGCGTTCAGGGACGTAGAACATCATGGGCTCCTTAGAGGTCTTGCTTGTCCGTTTTTCTCCACTTTTTGTATATACACATTAAAATCATTCACGATACTGAACCACCAACATGCAAAAAACATTCAAGTCACCCGCGCACTCGAAAGAAGCATATCACCCATGCCCTTCCCCTCCGCCACATAAAATGCAAGCACTCCGTCCACTCGCACTAAAAACATTTAAATTATCCATGCATTCATAACCGCACATAAAAACTCCCATACAGCACCCTCACACATTGAAAACTTGTCATCCCCTAGTCCCGGTCACTCACTCATCCATATTTATTCCTTACACACGCACTTACTCACTCATCCATATTTATTCCTCTGTGATACAAAAAAGGGGAGGAAAACGGACAAACAGGGCCTCTGAGGATTCACGGCGTCTTACATTCCTGAACGCTCACTCGGGGCGCTAAGGGATTGGCAGAGTTAATTAATATCTCATTAACTAATTGTCGGATCCAAAAATGGAAGAGGAACTTTCAGTTCCAAATTACACTCCCTACTTACCCCTAACGAGTGTTCTGCTTGTGGAACATTCTGTATACAGGATGTTTCTTAACCTCCGTCCACGAAGCACATAGCGATATTCCTTATGAAAAATTAAATCAGAAAGTCCTAAACCATTTTTGTCTTTGATGTTTAACGAATTAGATATTTTTTAATAAATTCCAGCAAATCCGTGCCGTCCTTTAGAAGTATACACGTCTGTAAGCCGCGCGTCTGTAGTGTGCATAAATGTTCCGTTGCTGTATTCACGCACGCTACCTGGCACACAGCTCACAGTCGTGTATATTTCTAAAGAACGGCGCTGATTTGTTGAAATTTATTAAAGAATATCTGTTTCGTTAAACATCAAAGACAAAAATGATTCAGGACTTTTCGATTCAATTTTCCATAAGGAATAACGTTATGGACTTCGTGGGCGGAGGTTAGGAAAGACTCTGTATCCCACACAGCAATGTAATATTGCATCAATATTATAGTAACCTTACAATATTGCTATAATATTACAAGAAATATATCAATAATATTGCAGAAATATTTTTGTAATGTGAAATGTCCGCGGATGAAATATTTCCATAATATTTCATTAATATTACAGTAATATTACAATAATCTATCTATAATATCGCAGTAATTTTGTACAATATGGTGACATACCCAGATAGCAGACAGCCGTGATAATGACGTGAAATTTACTGTTACGTCATTTATCCTTTAAATTAACCAAATAATGACGACATTTTAAATGTCATTTTTTACGTAAAATAACGTAACAATGGCGTATGACATTGGTTTAAAAAAATATTGAAAAATATATCTTGCAGAAACGATTCTAGTCAACTTATGTTGATTTTAAATGAAATTTAGCTCTTTTATCTGATTTCTCTTTTTTTTGCACCTCAAAATTTACTCAGTATTGGTCGATCGCGAACTTGAGACCTCAGACACCTCCAGATTCCTAATCTATCACCTTGGCTACTGCGCTATTTCTTCAACAGATACTAACAAGGGGAACCCGGCAGTCTCTGATCACCGATTTGAATAAAATTTTATGGGTGTGTAGTATGCACTCATACATTTACTCCTGTAAAGCCGTAGGACCCACTATTGAGGCATTCTCGAGAAATATTTTTTTTAATATTTCGAGAAACATTTTTGTCCCTATAGTACCGTTACGGAAAAGCAATCTTCGAGCTAGTAGCGTAGCGTCCACGGTAAGACGTTGACTACTACGCTCGGGGTTGCAGGTTCGATTCCCTGATGATTTTTTTTTATTTAAATTTTTTTTAATTTAAATCTTATATATTTTTAAATTTGTATATAACACAATTTTAAACCGTTTTTAATTATTTTATATCAAATTTTTTAATAAGTAATTTGTATGTTAAATAAATATTTTTTTTTAATCAAGGAATTTAAAAATGCTCATTTATTATTAATTAAATTAAAATTTCTCATGCACACAAAAAATATATTTCCAATAAGAATTTACAACGACTATTATACAATAAGTTAAAATGTACAATTTACTGTTTTACAATAAGTTTGCAGCTTTTAGGGTAATATTTATCATAAAAACATTTAAAACATAATAATTAATTAATAATGAGCATTTTTAAATTCCTTGATTAAAAAAAATATTTATTTAACATACAAATTACTTATTAAAAAATTTGATATAAAATAATTAAAAACGGTTTAAAATTGTGTTATATACAAATTTAAAAATATATAAGATTTAAATTAAAAAAAATTTAAATAAAAAAAAATCATCAGGGAATCGAACCTGCAACCCCGAGCGTAGTAGTCTACGTCTTACCGTTGACGCTACGCTGCTAGCTCGAAAATTGTTTTTCCGTAACGGTATTATAGGGAAAAAAATTTTTCTCGAAATATTTAAAAAAATATTTCTCGAGAATGCCTCAATAGTGGGCTCTACGGCTTTACAGGAGTAAATGTATGAGTGCATACTACACACCCATAAAATTTTAATCAAATCGGTGATCAGAGACTGCCGTGTTCCCCTTGTGTTTTTTATTATCTCCATATGCGCGCGCGCAGCCGAAGTATTAATTATAATTTTCTTATAATATTATTTAGTACAACCACAAAAATAAACTATTTATAGTTCAAATATTTCATATAATAAAAGAGAAGTCAGAGATATATGCATAAAATATTTATGTAAAATATGTTTACTTAAGTGTTAACATTACAAAATATTACAATTTAAAAAACACTTGAAGAAACATTTTTAAAGCGTTAAAAATAATGGGATCCCACACAGCGTGTAATATTGCAAAAATATTACAGTAATATTACAATATTCCCGCGTAGTACAAAGCACTTGCAAAGCGCTCATATAGTGCTTTTAAAGCAGTAAATCCCGGTTGCACTAACATTATTTTGATTTTAAGCGAGACTTAAATATACGTCTGTCTTTATTCATTTAAAAAGAAAGATAAAAATAGATATATGTTTAAGTTTTGCTTAAAGCTAAAATAATGTTAGTGCAACCAGGCCTAAGACACCTGCAAAAGCGCTTCTTTTGCAGACGCTGCTGTGCTACTTTGGTTGTATTAATATTGAATATTAGGATTGAAATATTAAGGATATATTATTGAGATATTGCAATATATATCAGTGTAATATTGCAGTAATATTAGTACAATATTACAACACGCTATATCATTATGTAATATTTCTGTAATATTGTATTATATTGGAATGCGATATATGACTTAGATATATTACTGCAATATTTCACAAACATTACTATGTTATGTATTGCAGTATAATATTAAGGCCTACAATAAGTCACAAACAGCATCGCGTGTTGCAAGTCTCAAGAAATTGACTAATCACAGTCGCATATTGTATAATATACAATAAGTCGCGAAAGCCTGTCTACAGTGTCGCGGGTTGCGGGTTGCGAGAAATTGATTAATGACAATAATTATTCACCTTACATGCAACAGTGATTGGTCTATTTCTTGAGACTTGTAACCTGCGATGCTGTTTGCGATTTATTGTAGACCGGTCTTAATAATATATTGCAATACATAACATGGTAATATTTATGAAATATTGTAGTAATATATCTCAGTCATATATCGCACTCCAATAAAATACAATATTACATTATAATATATTACATAATGATATATCGTGTTGTAATATTGTAGTAATACTACTGTTATATATCTCAATGTAATATCTCAATAATATATCCTTAATATTTCATTCCTACTGCAATATTAATACAATATTGTAATATTACTGTAATATTTTTGCAAGATTGTATGCTGTGTATGTACACACACATATATATATATATATATATATATATATATATATATATATATATATATATATA
>NW_022639703.1:341191-341464 GCF_010583005.1 Odontomachus brunneus
GCCACAACTTTTGTCTGAAACATTTTTTTGTAAAACTTATATTTTTCCTGATATTCGGGCGTCCCGGTACTTTCCGAACACCCTGTATATATATACATATACACATACACATATATACACACACACATACATATACATATATATATACATATACATACATACATACATATATATATACATATATATATATACATATACATATATATATATATATATATATATATATATATATATATATATATATATATATATATATATATATATATATATATA
>NW_022639703.1:341694-342078 GCF_010583005.1 Odontomachus brunneus
TATATATATATATATATATATATATATATATATACATATATATACATATATATATATGTATATGTATATATATATATGTATATATATACAGGGTAAATATTATATACCGGAACACCTGAATATCTCGAAAACAAAGCGTTGTATAAAAAAATGTTAAATACAAAAGTTGTAGGGTTTAAAAAGATCTATTTTATGATATTAGCAGTTTGACCTTGAGTTGCGTCATAAAGATCAGGTCAAGGTCACAATGATGTTTTTAAATGAATACCCCCATTTTTTATTGTATATTCTTGTAGCTTATCTCGAGAGCTTTCCAAAACACTATACTTAAGTATTTTTTCGTTAAGTACTTTTCGAGTTAAGAGGCTTCAAAGTTACGCTCTT
>NW_022639703.1:342311-343009 GCF_010583005.1 Odontomachus brunneus
CCATCAACTGTTTGACAACAAGCTATTCTGTAGTAAAATGATGCTACAGCTCTTTGGATTATATCATTAGGGATTAAAGCAGTTGCCTGAAGAATACAATTTCTAAGTTTATTTAGATCTTGTGGTTTTGTTTTGTAAACTATTTCTCTTAAATAACCCCACAAGAAATAATCTAATGCTGTGAGATCGGGTGATCTGGCCGGCCATTCAATAGCTCCTCGTCTACCTATCCAACGATCAGGAAATACTGCATTAAGATAATTACGAACATTCCTCCCGTAATGCGGAGCTGCACCGTCTTGCTGAAACCACGTATGTTCGAAGTTGTCACCCGCAATCGCTTGTATTGCTGGAACTATCTGATCTCGTAACATATTCTCGTAGATTGCTGCTGTCAAATTTCCTTCAATAAAGAAAGGACCGATGATTGAATTATTCAATAAGCCTGCCCAAACATTTACTTTTACCGGATACTGAGTGTGTGATTCTTGCATCCAGTGAGGATTCTGATCTGACCAGTATCGACAATTGTGTCTGTTAACATGGTTATTTAAGTGGAATGTTGCTTCATCCGAGAAGACTATGTTCGTCAGAAAGACAGGATCTTCGTCAATTCTTTCCATCATTAACTCGCAAAATTCAAGTCGCCTATCGAAGTCATCCTCATTTAGTACATTTCCTCATTTTACCTTAAAAGG
>NW_022639703.1:343019-343190 GCF_010583005.1 Odontomachus brunneus
TTCTCACCAAGGGTCATCATGGGACTTCGGGACACCCTGTATACCAATGATACCTTCTTATATCTTCCATCGAACCACATAACTTTTATCTGAAACATTTTTGCTGAATATGCTTGGCTGAAGAATTATCAGTGTGCATCTTTTAAAATGGGACACACTATATATATATAT
>NW_022639703.1:343489-344033 GCF_010583005.1 Odontomachus brunneus
ATCCATTTAAAAACATCATTGTGACCTTGACCTGATCTTTATGACGCAACTCAAGGTCAAACTGCTAATATCATAAAATAGATCTTTTTAAACCCTACAACTTTTGTATTTAACATTTTTTTATACAACGCTTTGTTTTTGAGATATTCAGGTGTTCCGGTATATAATATTCACCCTGTATATGTATGTATGTATGTATGTATATGTATATGTATGTGTGTGTGTATATATGTGTATGTGTATATGTATATATATACAGGGTGTCCCGAAGTCCCATGATGACCCTTGGTGAGAACGTAGAACGGATTGAGGTGAGCAAGAAAGTCCTGTGCCGTTTTGCGATATTCGCAATAGTTTTTGAGAAATTAATTATTTTGTCTCAACAAATCAGCGTACAGAAAGCGGCAGCGGAAAGAAAGATGCCTTCGGCCGACGTGCGACCGTGACACTCGCGAATCGTATCTCGCCGCATCCCTCCGCCCATAGCTACGAGACATAGCGAGTCTATATCTTGTAGCTATGGGCGGAGGGATGCGGCGAGATA
>NW_022639703.1:344678-346409 GCF_010583005.1 Odontomachus brunneus
CCCCCCCTGATATAATACACTTATTCCAACGGATTTTCCAATCTTCGAAACAGTTGTAATAATCGATTTCAGGAATGGCCTTTAGCTCCTTCTTCGCAGCGGCTTGAATCTCTTCTATCGACTCAAAACGGTGTCCCCGGAGCCAGAAGTCGCATGGAGCCAAATCAGGTGAATACGGTGGTTGTGGAACGATATTAGTCGAGTTTTTGGCTAAAAAATCACGAATAATCAGCGCAGGGTGTGACGGTGCATTATCGTCACACAGTTAGCCGCTGCGAAGAAGGAGCTAAAGGCCATTCCTGAAATCGATTATTACAACTGTTTCGAAGATTGGAAAATCCGTTGGAATAAGTGTATTATATCAGGGGGGGGGGATTACTTTGAAGGGGACGAAATTGATTTGCAAGAATAAATAAAGAATTTTCGAAATAAATGCAATGTCACCTTACTTTTTGGACACAGTAGTATATATCCTCTTTTATTAATAATTCGATTCAGCATTTAGTATTTTTGCTACAGTATTGCATTGATTTTTGGCTACTTTTGTATGTATAGCGGTAATAGCACGATAAGCAGCTCGAAAGGCAAGGAGAATTTACGTTAAGAAATCACCCTATGGTGAGAGGCAAAGGGGCTTATGTAAAATAAAATAAAATAAACATTTCAAAGGGAACAGAAAACTACTACGTCGATGTGGTTATTTCTGGCTAGCACTAAAAGTAGAATACAAGTAGAATGAAAAATGCATTTAGAAAATTCAAGGTAACCTCGATCTGAGCCTGCATGTTAAAGTCAACCAAAGTCATCATTCTTTTATGTCTTAAACTTAATTACTTTAAAACAGCGGGTTAATTTTACCTTTATCTATTTATTTTCGACTCTCATAACTCAAGAAGAACTTAATAAAAAAAATACTTTATTGGCAATTATTCACTTTAAGCGAGCTCCAATGACCTTGACTTTGATATATGTAGAGGTCATTATCCTGAATAACCTTCAAAAGATTTTATCGTCGCTCGTTGTTTATTAAAAATTTATTAACGTTATTAAAGTTATTAAATTAAAAGTTATTAAAAAAAGTTTTATTAGTGCCATGTAGTTTTGTGACATTAGATAGATTGATGTGCACATATAAATACGCACAGTACACGTATATGCGCGTATTAAAAAAGGTGCTTGTTCCTAACCGTATGACTGGAGGACTACGTCCCCAGGACCCCCCGTACCGCGGCGGGGGAGAGGCGTAGTCTTTTGTGAGAAATTATCACTCTTTAGAAAATACATTTTTTTTCATAGTATTTCTAAGGTTTACATTTCATATGTACACGCACTGGCGTTAATGCTGTCCGAATATCCGTGTGACTCGCACACGATAACGCGTCACTCATCACTGCTGCGTGTAGGTGAGCCAGGAGCAGCACGGAGTGGCGGAGGGAGCTAGCGATATACGATCGTCGGACGCTTGGAGAGGGAATAGTGGTGGGAGTCGCGGCGATCTTCCATCCTCTATCGCAAACGTAAGAACGAGAGAAATAGCATTATAAGACGTCTGGACAGAAATGCCGTCCTAAAATACGTGTGACACACACTAAGAAAACGCTTGACTCACACTGTCTCGTCTATACGTGAGCAATACGCGGTGTCCCGACGACTGTTTCGCTCGCTCGAACGTTCATGCATTTTTCATTGTTAGCAAGGAAATTACTGTAATGTAAAAATCTTGGGGAAAGG
>NW_022639703.1:347645-373051 GCF_010583005.1 Odontomachus brunneus
GTTCGAGCGAGCGAAACAGTCGTCGGGACACCGCGTATTGCTCACGTATAGACGAGACAGTGTGAGTCAAGCGTTTTCTTAGTGTGTGTCACACGTATTTTAGGACGGCATTTCTGTCCAGACGTCTTATAATGCTATTTCTCTCGTTCTTACGTTTGCGATAGAGGATGGAAGATCGCCGCAACTCCCACCACTATTCCCTCTCCAAGCGTCCGACGATCGTATACCGCTAGCTCCCTCCGCCACTCCGTGCTGCTCCTGGCTCACCTACACGCAGCAGTGATGAGTGACGCGTTATCGTGTGCGAGTCACACGGATATTCGGACGGCATTACGCCGGTGCGTGTACAGTATGAACTATATTTGCGAAATTTCTTTTCTTTATAATTTCTTGTTTATAACTTTAGAATAGCAGACTGCGCCCCTTCCCCTGCCGGCCGCGGTGCGGGGGGTCTGAGGCACGTATCTCCTCAGTCACACGGCTAGAGACAGACATATCGTCGGTGTGATAGATTTCCTAACCTAACGCGCTGTCAATTTTGTCAATAAATATCTCCTTTCGCAGTAGAGAGCGACGATTTTGTCAAATAAAAGAGTTGTTTCTCGTGCAAAAATGCATCGATTGAATCTATTTTCATCAAAATCGAAGGAGCCTAAACTGAATAATTATTATAAGTATAAAATTATAAGTATATAAGTATAAAATTATAAGTATATAAGTATAAAACATATCTGCAAAGAATAAGAAGTTAAGACTTGCGTTTGCAAAATAGTAAAAACTGTGGACGAGTTCTGAATGGTCTAATATTTTATGGAGTGATAAAAACAAATTTAATTTAATGTCACTGTTTGCCATATTTCAACTTTTGTAAAAAATATTTTTCTCAAAAATAGATTTTTCAAAATAAAGGAAGAATTTGAAATGGAACATCTTGTATACACACATATATACAGTAGCGCTCAAAAGTATTTTGACAACGACAGTAATTGAGTTAATTAAATACGAATAAATGATATATTAGGTGAAGTAAAAAGTTCTGAGCGTTTTTTCGCTTTATTTCGACGATGAAATTAACATAGGATTATCCGATTTCGATCAAATATGCGCCGTTTTGTTCGATAACTTTTGTCCATTTTGAAGGCAATTTCATAATTCCGCGATTGAAGAAGTCCTCGTCCCTATTGGTAAAAAACTTGATCAGCTCATTTTCACAAGCCTCTCTTGAGGCCAGTTTTGTACCATCAAGAAAATTTTGCAAATGCTTGAAAAGGTGATAATCGCTTGGTGCCAAGTCTGGACTATACGGCGGGTGCAATAGAACCTCCCATCCAAGCTCTCGGAGCTTCTGGCGCGTCGTTAATGATGTGTGCGGCCTGGCGTTGTCTTGATGGAACACAACACTCTTCCTATTGGCCAATTCTGGCCGCTTCTGGTCGATCGCCTGCTTCAATCTGGTCAGTTGTTGACAGTAGAGGTCCGAATTGAGTGTTTGGCCCGATGGGAGCAGCTCATAGTGGATGATTCCTTTCCAATCCCACCAAACACACAGCAAAACCTTCTTGGCCGTTAATCCGGGCTTGGCGATCGTTTGGGCCGGCTCACCGCGATTGGACCACGATCTTTTTCGGCTGTTGTTCTCGTATGTGACCCATTTTTCATCACCAGTCACCATCCGCTTCAAAAATGGGTCGATTTCGTTACGTTTCAGCAAAGAATCGCAGGCATCAATTCGGTCCAAAAGGTTCTTTTGCGTCAATTCGTGTGGCACCCATACATCGAGCTTCTTCTTGAGACCAGCCTTATGCAAATGGTTCCAAACGGTTTTCTGGCTAATCTTCAGTTCCTGGGCAATGGAATAAGTGCTCACATGCCGGTCCGACTCGACGATTTCCATGATTTTATCGACATTTTCGACGATTGGCCTACCAGAGCGTGCCTCATCTTCGACGTCCATATTACCAGAACGGAATCGTTGGAACCACCGCTTTGCTGTTGCATTCGATACTGTATTGGGTCCATAAACAGCACAAATTTTTTTGGCCGCCTGCTCCGCCTTTTCACCTTGGTCGTAGTGGTACTGAAAAATGTATCGAATTTTCTCTTTTTTTACCTCCATTTTGGAACGCTGTAATACACAACTGGCTTGACCAAACACAAAACTGTCACAGAACTTTTTTTGAAGCGTAATGTCACCTTTAAATCGCCGTATAGTATGACCCGATGCGATGTATACATCGTGAGATATGGCTCACTAAAGACATCTAGCGGAAAATGCTCAGAACTTTTTACTTCACCTAATATATTTGAACTATGTTTTATTGTAAAAACTTGAATTTTCTACACATTTTTTTCAAAAGATTTTTTTCAAAAGAACTTATATTTAAATAACAAACTATATATATATATATATATATATATATATATATATATATATGATTTTTTTCAAAAGAACTTATATTTAAATAACTGAACAGAACAAGAAATGAAGAACAGAATGACTGATCAAAAGTATTTTGACACTGTAATTGAATGAAAATTTTTAGCACTTAAGCATTATCTTTATTATTAAATAAATAAATATTTAGTAGCATATTCATTAGCCTTTATAACAGCAACGCAACGAGCCAGCATTGGATGGAATTAAGTATGTTTGACGTCTTGTTAATAAAAGATATGACGTTCGATACTAAACACCTACCGTCAGACATGGAGGCGGTAACGTTATAGTTTGGGGCTGTTTTTCATGCCATAAAGTTTGACCTCTAGTACAAATTGAAGGGAATATGGATCGATTCATGTATAAGAATAAATTAAAGACGCAAATGTTGCCTTATGTTAAAGAGAACATGTCATCTAGATGGTACTTTCAGCACGATAACGACCCAAAGCACAAATCTAAATATATAAACAATTTTATGAAACGTGAAAAAGTCAGGGTTCTCGAATAACCAAGTCAAAGTGTTAATCTAAACCCAATAGAACATTTATGGAAGGAGTTAGATCGCAGAGTAAGATGCTGAAATTATTCGAATAAGGACTACTTTATTTTATGTTCTTAAGAAAGAGTGGAAAAAAATCCCTTTTGAACGAATACAAAAGTTAGTTGATTCAATGCTGGCGCTGTTGTTATAAAGGCTAATGAATATACTACTAAATATTTATTTATTTAATAATAAAGATAATGCTTAAGTGCTAAAAATTTTCATTCAATTACAGTGTCAAAATACTTTTGATCAATCATTCTGTTCTTCATTTCTTGTTATGTTCAGTTTTGTTATTTAAATATAAGTTCTTTTGAAAAAAATGTGTAGAAAATTCAAGTTTTTACAATAAAAGATAGTTCAAATATACATATCATTTATTTGTGTTTAATTAACTCAATTACTGTCATTGTCAAAATACTTTTGAGCGCGACTATGTATGTATGTGTGTATACAAGATGTTCCATTTCAAATTCCTTCTTTATTTCGAAAAATGCGTTTTTGAGAAAAATGTTTCTTACAAAAGTTGAAATACCCTTATAGAAATATCATACTAAGAATCATTGATAATTACTTATTATCCAGTATTTTTAATACTGAAAATAAGTAATTATTAATAATTCTTAGTATGATATTTCTATAAGGGTATGGCAAACAGTATCTGCATTTGTATTCTTATATTGTTCTTCATTGACACATTATGTGTAAAAATATAAAGAATAGATTGCGTATATAATGTACGTTTTAGCATGTTTCAATAAATGAGTTAGGTTAGGGTTAGGTTTTTTGGGGAAGGGATGTATGAAGAGAGGTTCCGCCCCTCCCCATGCATTTTAGGGTGTATATCAGTTGGACACGGGGCAATTGGACACAGTCCAATCACAAGTCGCTGTTCCAAGGGACCCTACAAATGTCTCTAATTATACTGTGCTGTGATTGGCTGTGTCCAAATGCACCGTGTCCAAGTGCACCGCTCCCTGCATTTTATAGCATATTTTTAAAGTAAAGATCTCTATATCAATCGAATTTGTCCTACTAATTCCTTGTCGTACTAATTCCGATCAAATTTTCTTCCCACGAAGTTAAACTTCATTAAAGACCAAACGTTTTCGATAGGATTTGCATCCGGTGACTGTGACGGCCAATCCAGTAATTCAACATTATTTTCTTATTTCCACGCGGTACAAAGCCGACTTTGATGTTTGGAAACATTGTCCTCTTGTAGTATCCATTTTTCGTTTTTCCTTATAAACCATGTTTTTGAGCAGATAGTAATAAAGCCTTCTCATAAATTTTTGACTATTTTGCTAGCGTTTAAGTGGTTTGTGAAGATATGCAAAGTGCCAAATCCTTGCGTAGAGCCACGTTTCGGTAAGTCATCGACATTTTACACCTCTAAGTAGCGACCCACTTATTTACAAATGCTTTTGACGTTCTCATGTATTTAGCAGTCGCTTGACGTGACATTTTTGGTTCTTTCGGATGTGTACAAAAAAATACGGCCTCGAAATGCGATGTATATTTGGCACTCATGGCGAAATATATATTTTTATCACGAAGATCGAATAACAACTAAAGCTTTATCAACAAAGCATCTTAAGCGAAAGGTGCCTCTACCGGCTCCTGTTTGAATTTTCCGTCTACCTGTTTATATATAAAAGTTTTGCCGGACATGTTCTTATCAAACAAACTGTATAATACCTAGGCTGCGGATTCGCAACGTTTCCCATTGTCTGAACACGTCAAACAATATAAAGAAATAGCATTCTTTCGGTAAAAAGTCTATTTCTTTCTAACAAAGCCTGCTTTATTCCCGCCACAAGACCACGATAAGTGGTGGGAATAAAACAGCCTTCGATAGAAAAAAAAGAGACTTTTTACCGAAAGAATGCTATTTCTTTATATTGTTTGACGCGTACAGACAATGGAAAAACCCGCGGCCTAGGTATTATACATCTGTGGTCCTTTCTCAGCATAAGATTACGAGCCACTAGGTTATTAATTATTATGTAATATTTAATTTAAAAAATTTCTTTATTAATAAGAACATAAAAGGTATCATGTTTTACACTTATATTATTCTCCAAACATACTATTACAACTTTTATAGTCTTTTTATAGTCTATATATGATTAAACAATAAATGCAATAACTATTTATTTTTATTTTTTAGTCATCAACAATTTATCTAATTGTTTAAATGGGACTATAAGATTTCAAACGATGTAGAAAGAAAAAAGAAAACTCCTCTAGAGCGATTTTTGTGAAGAACACGCTTTAGAAACCATATTGATAACAGACAACTTAATACAAGAGTATTCCAATGTTTAACGACCCGGTGGCACGGGTTCTCGTTATCTGATCGAGCAAAAGTTTGAAAGGGATTTCTTTTTTGTCAAATAGAAACTTTTTGGAGGGTGCCACAGAAAAAATTTGAAAATTGAAAAATAAGGATCACCCTGACATACACACGTGCATACACACGCAACGTATACCCACAAGCATATGCAACGCGCGCGCGCGCACACACACATAGACATACAAAACGAGATTTAAATCTGACCGTACAACGTCTACGCGGTACATCTTGGGTAATGTTAATGTTGGCGGTAGTGATAGAAACTTTGCTCCCGAGCAGCACGCAGTAGCACGAGAGGGGATACGCGTTCTCTCACGCGACCGTGTCCGTGAGCGAACGACGCTCGGGCAACTTTGGGCGGTAGACAAGCGTGAACATATCATCTATTGTCTCTTTCTCGCTCAGTCTACGGGCTATGTGCTCACCGCGAGGTTTTCCTTGTATTTCGCCAATCGTATGTTTCTCTCTCTTTCTTTCACTCACTCTATCTCGCTCGCTCGCTCGCTTTTCTCGTGTTCTTACTGCTTAATTACATACACGGTGCGACGCCAAAATCCAGACAAAATTCAATTTAAAATTCTCGCCGTTCTATACTACTGGTAGATGTCGCGATTAGCGTTCAAATAACTTGACGCATATACTAAACCATCATAACCTCGAAACAGTCGCAATGTTGAAACCAAGTGCGAAGTATAACCGAAGAGCCGCGATTATCGAAAGTGTTCGCGCTGGGCGCTCGGCGACAGAAGTCATTCGGTTCTTCGGGTACCCGAGACCGACTGTGTATGATGTCATCGCAAAGTACAAGGACCCTGAAGATGTCCTCATTTGTTGCAAGAACAAAATTTCTGGCGAATGTTCACGTGCTAAGTGTTGTATCCAGTGAGGGTAATGTCATGCCATTGCATTTCTTTAACAAAGGGAAAAATGTCACAAAAGAAGTTTATTTGCGTGTTCTGACAAATGTAGTAAAGCCGTGGATGGAAACTGTGTCGTCTGGAAAGCCGTATGTTTTTCAGCAGGACGGTGCGCCCGCCCACACAAGTCATTTGGTGCAAAATTGGTTGTCGGACAACGTCGACATGTTTTGGTCGAAAGGATTCTGGCCTCCCAACAGCCCAGATTTGAATCCTTTGGACTTCTATGTATAGAGCGTAGTTGAAAGAGTCACGAACAAGTCCAGACATCCAAACGTCGCATCATTGAGAGCCGCTATTGAAGCGGCATTCATCGATAAGGACCGTGATACATTAAAGTGCGCTTGCGCACGCTTCAGACTGAGAATGGAGGCGGTCATTCAAGCAAGCGGGGGATATATTGAGTAAATGTGTTCTTTATGGCCTTACAAACAATATGGTTAAAAAAATTTTGTAAACCTTTTCGTTTTTGCAGTAAAAAATATGTTTGGAAAAAATGTATAATTTATCCGGATTTTGGCGTCGCACCCTGTATACTATTATACAGGGTCATCGAAAAGTATTGGACCCCCCTAATATCTTCAGTTAGAATGCATTTTGGAGAAAATGTCCAATAGCAAAGTTGTATGGTTTCAAGCGGGGAGTAAGATGATAACCTTGACTTTGACCTTGACCATGTTCTTCAAAGTCGTTTCAAGGTCAACCTTATTTTTTTAAATGGAACCCCCTACATTTTATTGCATATTCTTATAGCTTATCTCGAGAGCTTTCCAAAACGCTAGAATAAAACATTTTTTCATTAAGTACTTTTTGAATTATAAAGGTTTGAAGTTAACAATTTTTTGACACAAAATGTAAAATATCTTGTAAAATATTATTTAGTTTTCAGTAATCATAACCTTAATACTTTTGTGCGCGGAATAATGAGACCAATTAATTGGTTTAAAGAAAATACATTAATCGAAAAATATTGGATCCCTCTAATATTTTCAGTAAGAATACATTTTGGAAAAATGTCTAATAGCAAAGTACGGCTTCAAGCAGTGATGCTAGTAGGCTACGGCGGAATACTTCCCGAAAGTGATCGCGAGAAGCTGCTCGAATGCGTGATGTCCGAAGGCGTTAGCGGGAATCTGCCCGAAAGCGTTGGCGGGGCCGATCTTTATTCTCTCACTCTCGCAGGCACCAATGTACGAGCTCTTGAGCAAACAATACGGATCACTGATTTTAATCTTTGATGCAGTGTTGTCTTCTTCTTAGCGAGCAGCAGTCACCTCGTGGCCGTACAACTTTGCTATTGGACATTTTTCCAAAATGCATTCTTACTGAAAATATTAGGTGGATCCAACACTTTTCGATTAATGTATTTTCTTTAAATCAATTAATTGGTCTTATTATTCCGCGCACAAAAGTATTAAGGTTATGATTACTGAAAACTAAATAATATTTTATAAGATATTTTACATTTTGTGTCAAAAAATTGTTAATTTCAAACCTTTATAATTCAAAAAGTACGTAATGAAAAAATGTTTTATTCTAGCATTTTGGAAAGCTCTCGAGATAAGCTATAAGAATATGCAATAAAATGTAGAGGGTTCCATTAAAAAAAATAAAGTTGACCTTGAAATGACCTTGAAGGACATGGTCAAGGTCAAAGTCAAGGTCATCATCTTACTCCCCGCTTGAAACCATACAACTTCGCTATTGG
The DNA here is from genome assembly GCF_010583005.1 of Odontomachus brunneus. Lineage (NCBI taxonomy): Eukaryota > Metazoa > Arthropoda > Insecta > Hymenoptera > Formicidae > Odontomachus > Odontomachus brunneus. The sequence goes on from NW_022639703.1 coordinate 355,611, forward strand.
ACATTTTCTCCAAAATGCATTCTAATTGAAGATATTAGGGGGGTCTGATACTTTTCGATGACCCTGTATGTAAGAGTACTTCCAGGTCTGTAAATATGAAACCGGAATTTGCCTATAGATGGCCCTAGCTGTCAATGTAGTTACCGTCAAACCGCGTCATTGGCGCCATTTCCTTGTTGACATCTCTGACAAAGATTTTCAACTCACAACAAGTTTCATTATAGTTTGTAACAGCGTTGAACATGTCGAATTTTGTGCCTGGAAACTACGATTTGCGGACAGCATTGATTTTCTGTTACCATTTGAAGAAAACTGCTGCAGAATCGCATCGAATGCTGGTCGAAGCTTCGGTGAGCATGCTCTTGGTAAATCACAGTGCTTTGAGTGGTTTAAAAAATTCAAAAGTGGCGATTTTGACGTGAGAAACGAAGAACGTGGAAGACTACTGAAAAAGTTTGAAGACAGCGAATTGCAAGCTTTGTTGGATGAGGATGACACTCAAACGCAACAACAACTCGCGGATCAATTAAATGTGACACGAGAAACTGTCTCCATACGTTTGAAAGCCATGGGAAAGATCCAGAAGATGGGAAAATGGGTTCTACATGAACTGAATGAAAGACAGCAGGAAAACCGAAAAACCACTTGCGAAATGCTGCTCGCCAGGTACAAAAGAAAGTCATTTCTCCATCGAATTGTGACTGGCGATGAAAAGTGGATATATTTTGAGAATCCTAAGCGTAAGAGATCATGGATAACTCCAGGCGAACCATCGACATCGACTGCAAGGTCAAATCGCTATGGACGGAAGACAATGCTCTGTGTTTGGTAGGATCAGAAGGGTGTGATCTATTAAGAGCTGCTAAAACCTGGCCAAACCGTTAATACTGAACGCTACCGACAATAAATGATTGATTTGAATCAAGCTTTGCGTGAAAAACGACCAGAATATAAAAAAGGCAACACAAAGTGATTTTGCTTCATGATAATGCACCATCACATACAGCAAAACTGGTCAAGGAAACGATTGAGGCGTTTAGTTGGGAAATACTTTCGCATGCGGCTTACTCACCAGACTTGGCTCCGTCCGATTACTATTTATTTGCATCGATGGGACACGCACTTGCTAAGCAGCGCTTCACTTCTTACGAAAATGTACGAAAATGGCTCGATGACTGGTTTGCCTCAAAAGAACAACAGTTTTTTTGGCGTGGCATCCACAAATTGTCAGACAGGTGGGAAAAATGTATAGCTAGCGATGGGCAATACTTCGAATAAAATATTTTTTATCATTTTCATACAATAAACATATATTTTCTATACAAAAATTCCGGTTTCATATTTACATATCTGATATGTTATGTCTTTTACTAATCTTTTCAATATTTATTATTTGTAGAATATTGTAAATTTATCAATTTAATAAGGTAAAGATTTAATATATTTATTTTATATTCATTTTGTATTATTTATTTACGTAAATATAATAACTTAAACATGTTTTTTCTTTCATTTTGTTACATGTATTCATAATATTTTATGAAAAATATTCTGCTGACAATATTTGACAATATCTAACGGTATAAATCGAAGTTAAAATGTCATGGATTTAATTTTTTTGGATTTAATTTTTTTTCTTTTTTTAGATAAATGTACAGAAAGAAGTGCAGAATTCTTTTCTTCGCTCATATAAAACAAGGTATCCTATTTTAATGTACTCAGATTCTACCATTTTTTTCGAAAAATATACGTCTTTAAGAAAAGTGTTTCATGCAAAAGTTGTAAAAAATCAAAGGAGGCTGACGATGCTGACATGTGTTTAGTTTTATGATGATCTTGACAAATGTTTCCAAGGTCAACATATATCTTTTAAATAAAAACACCTATTTTTCATAGTATATTCTTGTAGCTAACGTTGAGGCGTTTCCAACCTACTGGTTAACAAAGGTTACAAATCTTTTTTTCATAAAAACTTTTAAAGTTATGAGACTTGAAAATTACACTACCGCCAATCAGTGATAGAAACTTTGACTTCCAAGCAGCACGCAGCAGCACGGGAGAGAATACGCACTCCCTCACGTGACTGTGTCCGTGAGCGAACGACGCTTTGGGCAACTTTGGGCGATAGCAAGTAAAAAACGAAAAGATTTACAAGATTTTTTTAACCACATTGTTTGTAAGGCCATAAAGAACACATTTACTCAATATATCCCCCGCTTGCTTGAATGACAGCCTCCATTTTCGGTCTGAAGCGTGCGCAGGCGCGCTTTAATGTGTCACGGTCCATATCGATGAATGCCGCTTCAATAGCGGCTCTCAATGATGCGACGTTTGGATATCTGGACTTGTTCGTGACCCTTTCAACTACGCTCTATACATAGAAGTCCAAAGGATTCAAATCTGGGCTGTTGGGAGGCCAGAATCCTTTCGACCAAAACATGTCGACGTTGTCCGACAACCAATTTTGCACCAAATGACTTGTGTGGGCGGGCGCACCGTCCTGCTGGAAAACATACGGCTTTCCAGACGACACAGTTTCCATCCACGGCTTTATTACATTTGTCAGAACACGCAAATAAACTTCTTTTGTGATATTTTCTCCTTTGTTAAAGAAAAGCGGTGGCATGACATCACCCTCACTGGATGATGTTGCAAAACCTTCGTTGGACTTCTCCGACTCATTGTACTTTACGATGACATCATACACAGTCGATCTCGGGTACCCGAAGAACCGAATGATTTCTGTCGCCGAGCACCCAGCGCGAACACTTTCGATAATCGCGGCTCTTCGATTATACTTCGCACTTGGTTTCAACATTGCGACTGTTTTGAGGTTATGATGGTTTAGTACATGCGTCAAGCTATTTGAACGCTAATCGCGACATCTACCAGTGATATAGAACGGCGAGAATTTCAAATTGAATTTTGTCCGGATTTTGGCGTCGCACCCTGTATACAAAATGTTCGGTAACTCACGAAAGAACGGCGGTGTTCAGATCAGGATTAGCTCAAACTAAATAAAAAATTTCTCTACTATTTTGTAAACACGTAAAATTTGGAGTTATTAATACAAAAAATTTTGTGAATGATCACGCATCATATTGTAAATGAACTATTTTAATATCCCTTTTGTAAAAATTTAAATAAAATTATATTTTAACGTCTTTATATTTATATTTTCTGAAAATATGTATGTAAAATATTTCATATATGAGAGCATATTTGCTTTTATATAATTCTACTTATGTAGAGAAACACGTGAATTATTTTCATTTGGCCTAACAACTTGATATCACGTTTTTTGTAGAAAATAGGAGTTTAAACAATAATATTCTTTATTAAAATTTTTAAATGTATTATTTTACAAATAAAATATTTTTTATAGAAACATTAATTTTTATATAATTTCACTCGTGCAGGCAAGCGCGTGAACTTGGCGTCTTTTTTTACCTTTTTTTTAAAAAAAGTAGGTTTGTTCGGACATCACATCTTTTTCATACATGATTGAATATTTATTAAACACACAAATTTGAGACGTAAGTTTTATAAATAATTATAATTTTACGAGATTAGCGTATCAATTTAATAAGAAATACAATTGTATTTCTTCTATAGACACTTGGCTTTTATGTCCCACACAGCACGTAATATTGCAGAAATATTGCAGTAATATTGCAGTATAGTGGTAATATTACATATCACAGTGGAATATTACAGAAATATTACTGAAATATTGCACCTTTACATATGTCATTGAAATATTACAGAAATATTACTGCAGTATTACATACTTATATCATTGAAATATTACACATTTATATCATTGAAATATTACACTTATATATTTGCAATATTATAGTTAAATTATAGCAATATATCATATTCTAAATAGAATGGTGACATCAATTGCCATATCAATTTGTTTGACATTATAGACATTATTAAAACGTTATTACGGCGTCATTTGAAGTCACCTTCCCTTACACAAATAGTATTTTTTAAAAGTTTCTTTTAAAATTTAATATTTCGATTTGTTTAATTTGAATTTTCTTCGATTTTTTAATTTTTTTTGTTTGTATTAATCATTATAACATTTTGTTAAAAATCTAAAAGTAATTATCACTGGTTCACTACATTACATCAATATTTATCGCATATCGAATGTTGTTGCATTGTTTCAATATCTATCAGTAAATTATCCAACAAACACTAAGTAAAAATTATATAACTATTATTTGATGTTTGCTAAGTATATTATAATGTACTGTGAATACTATAAGGATACATTATATAAGCATGAATTATAAGAACATCGTTGGAGTCATCAGAGTCACCGCGTGCGCGCTCGATCGTCAGGTTAAGCAACAGTTTAATGCGGTCAGGACATGGATGGTGACCAGTGGTTTATACTGTTTGGGATCGAAATTATCGCTGGAGGATTTCACGAAAGTTTATTTGACAGCCTTCGATACGTAGTAGTTTATGAAACATGAGAAAACTAGAAATATATAAGTATAGTTTTTTAAATATTATGATTTTCTCACAGTAATATCATTGTGATTTCACCATTATATTATTGTGATGCATTTGCCGCGGACATTTTAATATTACTATGATATCTTAGTAATATTCCAGCATTATTTCTGTTATATTCCCTGGTAATATTGCAATGAAAATATAATATTGCTGTGATATTTCTGCGATATTACGTGCTGTGTGGGGTACGATGCGAGTACTCAGTTCCCAGATAACAATTTTTGTGCAAGCAAATGCTTGCGCACTTTACGCATGCAAACATTGCACGATATTTGCTTACGTTTTATTCGTAAATTTGTTTAGTCATAGATATTGTATGCAAATGGCTAGCTCAAATATTGCTCTATATATCAACAAATCATACGCAAATAGTTTGCATATTGTTAGTCATTTCATTATTATTTGGCAGTGTTTTGGCATGGTTTATAAGTAAGACATCTGCTCGTAAGTTGTTTGCTAATCTCGCGCAATTCGCTTGAATTTTTAGTCATACTTATGTTACTTTATTGCGTGCAATTTTTAAGACGAAGGCATATTATATACTACTGATTTTCAAAACAGCTTGAACACTTTTTATGCAGGTGGAGTACATAGGCGATAGTCCAATGAAAGAAATTGTTTTCGAGAAATTCTTAAAAAATAAATTCTTACTAAGAATCTATAGTTTATATTACATACTCTTACGAAAAATATACCGAAATTTTCGGTGTTAACCGTCAACTTAGATCAGTTAAGGGTTTACCATCAATTTTGGTACCATTTCGAGTGTTACTCTCAAATAGTTGGTTGTAACTCTCATTTAGAAGGTTAATTTTGGTGTTATCATCAAATAATTAAGTATCGGTTGAGTGTAATCGTCAATCTGGGTTTTTCGTATTATCTCCAAATATTTGAGTATGACTTTCATTCAGACTATCATTTTTGGTGTTACTATGAAATGAGTAGCAATTGGATGTGACCGTCAACTTGAATGTTATTTTTGGTTTTACTTTCAATAGTTCAATGTCGATGGGATGTGACTGTTAACAATATATGCATTAGTACACACACACACACACACACACACACACACACACACACACACACACACACACACACACACACGCACACACACACGCACACGCACGCACGCACGCACGCACGCACGCACACGCACGCACACGCACACACACACACACACACACACACAGGGTGTCCCGCCACTACTGCATTATATCTTAAGGACGGACCCTAAGATAATTTGAAGAAAAAACTAAACTAAAAATGTCGAGGCTATAATACTTTTCAAATTATAAACAATTAAAGTTGACCAATTCCCATATAGCACAAAACGTTGAAAAAACATTGATAAGATGTTGTAACTTTGAAGACAGAAGTGCGAATGTTTTTTTTATATAAAATTTATGTTTTTCAACATTGATTACAAGATATAGCTGCAATGTTGAATATATATTGAACAAAAAGTACAATATCTTGCAATGTTGCAACAATATTTGAGGAGCATTGAACATTATATTATTGATAATATTAATGAAAAATTTGTTATTACATAATAATAATAATAAAATAAATTATTATTAAATTTTATTATATTAATGTATATGTATTATACATATTATATTATAATACACCGTCATCATCATTTTTCTTATTGTTTATATGTAAAATTGAAATGTGTTTAAGTAATTTTGTGCAAACACTGAATATTCTTTTATTTAATAATATTATCTATTATAATATATAGAGTCTGACACATGCTGTATCGATAACAAAAAATGCATAAAAAACATTAAACTGAAAGGAATGGTCGAAATCATTTTGCAAATAATTACATAAATTTTAGAGGTATTAAATAAAATAGATAGGCAAATGAACGTATATTTGCTAGGTATGTTATAAAGTACTGTGAACACTGTAAGTACAGATTATATAAGCATAAATTGTAAGAATGTTGGAGTCATTAAAATCATCGAATGCCGCTCGATCATTAGGTTAAGCAACACTTTAACATAGTCAGGACATGAATGGATGACCGGCATATCACTTCGGATTTGAAATTATCGAGGGAGGATTCGCGAAAATTTTAGAGTGTGTTTGACAATCTTCGGTTCCTAGTAGTTTATGAGACATGAGAAAATTAGGAATTAGTTTTTTTAATGAAAACTACATGGAAAATTTTTAAAAGGACATTTTTACATTATATCAAGGTTTGTGCAACATTGATTCAATGTTTCTCAATGTTACTGCAATATAGACATTGTTGCAATTCAACATTTTTCAACATTGATTCACATTACTGTGCTGTATGGGTTTTATTGACTGAAGTACTCAGGTACTTCTCACACAAGCTTAGCAGACTAACGCAAGCGATACACACCAAAATCATTTGTTGATCTTGCTTCTATTTTATGGGTTTATGAAAAGAGTATTGCGTGCAAATTTTGCTAGCCATTTGATGCTTCTATGACGACGCACATGGACATGTTTTTGTTTGCTCAGTATGAGGCACTTTTGCACGTGCTTTGCTTGCCATTTATGTGTAAAATGTTTTCTGGATTACTTTGAAACGTCAAGTGAAGGCGAATATCATCCTCTTTTTCTCTCTTTCACTTGCTGTTTTGGGTTATAGCAGAGAAAAACGTAAACGTAAGGCTAATAGTCTTTCATGACATACGTTTACATTTTTCTGTCTTACTTTACATCTACGACTACGACGTTTGCGTCTCGTTCTCTGCCTTAGCCTTTGGACAGTAGGTCTTAAAGGATAGCAATCTTTGATTTTGAGAAACTGACAGCTGTAACATTTGGTACAGTAACAATGTTTCTTTCTGTAGTCGTCGTGCGCTCAGGATCGCGCCAGAGATGTCGCTTCTGAACGGCATCTCTTAGAGATCCTGTAATAAGAGATCAAACACCATATGTCAACGTTTTGATTGGCTGCGCCATGTTTGGGTCCCTGTTTCCAGTTAGGATCATCAGCTGAATGGCAACACAAACAGTGGTCTGTTCTTTTCAGCTGCACTGGCTGCACTGCTGAACTGGTGCAATAAGTTAAAGTGAGATAAGTATACTTCCGATTTAGACCCAAACATGACGAATCTAGTATCTACAGGCGATGATGTCCGATCTCTTATTAAAGGATCTCTAGCATCTCTAAGCGTTATCTAGGGAGAAGAGAGTGTCGTGAGCGTGGAACGTCAGGTGGCTCAGTGGTTTAGAGCAGTCGCCAGCGAAAACTGGCTTTTCTGCCTTAGCCTTTGGATAGCAGATCTTAAAGGATAGCAACCTTTGACTTTGAGAGACTAACAGATGTACCATTTGGTACAGTAACAATGTTTCTCTCTGTAGTCGCCGTGCTCTCGGGATCACGCCAGATATGTCGCTTCCGAACGGCATCTCTGAGCGTTATCTAGGGAAAGTGTCGTGAGCGTGGAGCGTCAGGTAGCTCAGTGGTTTAGAACAGTCGCCCGGCAAGCGAAAGACCCGGGTTCGAGTCCTGATCTAGCAAACCGCGCTCTCTATATTTTTCTCTCTCTGAAACGAAAAGATATAAACTGGAACGGCGTATGCCGCCACCTAGTACGCCCTTCTCCTTCTATGCTGCTTTAAAAGACAGTCGCAGCAGCGAATGAGAGCGAGAAGGAAAGGATGACATTCTCCCTCTTACTTTCGTGACTCTTGCTTTGTTTCACGTGAGATACCGTATCTCTTGACACCAACATGTGATATAACTCGTACATCAGCGCTAAAACGGTTTAGACAGTTTTCCTAATTGTGCTTACGAACGAAAGCTTAGATATGCGAACTACTATTGACGAGTTTGTGATTATAGTAGCAGCCGAAAAAGTTGCTGAGTCCGTGACAGTAATAGTTCGCATAACATACCTAAGTTATCGCGTTTTATTCTCAAACGTATGTAGACAAACTGCCTAAATCGTTTTGGCGTTGACTGTACACAACCTAACCACGTGGTCCATGCCTCGCTGATTGCGCCGCTGAGTGGCGCCTCTGACGGAGAAAAGCTCAGATGGAAATTTTCCGAAACATTTCTTAATATCGTGAAATCTCAGGATTTCAGACTTTCGACTAAAATATCTCCTTTCATAAAGCATGTAGAACAAATATAAAGATAGATTTATGAAGTAAATTGAACCTAAGGAATCGATAGAGCCTATCCAGAAATTCGTCCGATCAGCCGTTATAGCCAAACGAGAAATCTTGCTTGCGCTGACTAGTTGGCCGGCGTGAGTATACGCGGCCGGTCTCACGCCGTTTCACTTCACGCGTTCATTTGACGCGAGACGCTACCACGTCTTTTGATGATGGCGACGTTCAGTACTGTATGCTTGTATATTAGATCAAACTGACAAGAAAGTCCTCTACCATTTTTCATATGACCACATAGATGTTTAGTTATTAATTAAGAAAGATTTGTGCGTTATCACACACACCAAATTTCTTTAATTAATAACTAAACATGTACACTATTATTTGAAATAGTAGAGGATTCCTTTGTTCAGTTTAACCTAATATACAGAAAGCGGCAGACGTCCAACTCATTTGCCATATAATACGTGATCATTCATGAATCTTCTTTGATTAATAACTTAAAATTTTATGTGATTGTTGGCGAAATAGTAGAGGAGTTTTTTTATTCAGTTTGATCTAATCTACATGTACATCGCGACTCCTCTATGAGTTACTGGATACCTTGTGTAAGGAATCACAAGTGAAAATATCATAGCATATGTCACTGTACGTAAATACCCATACAGCACAGAAGCTGCAGCAACATTGCTGCAACATTGCAAAATTTCATATTGCAAATAAAATAAATTTAATATTGCAGCAACATTTCAAACACAATATTGTGCAATATTACTCTTGCAACTATGTTGCATACACAATATTGTGTAACATTACTTTTGCAATGTTGCAGGTATATTACAGAGACATTAATTTGCAATATTGCTGTAGTACTGTTGTAGTATTATGCAATTGCGCCAAAATATCGTAATATATAACCGACTATAAATATCTTATTATCGAGAAGCATAGGGTAAACCCAGTGAGAAAAGACAGCCATTAGACGTCAATGTCGTCTATGGTTGAATTTAATATCCATTTAAAGGAGGAAATATCTTTAGGGGGGTGAAAATGAGTTAACTTTTTTATGAATTATTTTTAAAGAAAATGGTTTGTCTTACATTTTTTAAACTTCAGATATTATTTATTAGTACTTTTAATTATTACAACATATTTTTGTTTTTACAAAATATTTTAAAATGGCGAATTTGTGGTACTGTCTTCCGGCAAGGTTGTGGCGCGAGTTGTGAAACGGTGTAAGCTGTAGCCTCTGCTGTATTAATCTGAAACAAACACATTTTTTTGATCATTAACATTCATATAGTATGCGCAAACCTAAGAAAAGTGAAAAAAATTAAAAATTACAGAAATGACACGTATTTTAAAAGTTTAAATTTTACACGAAATCTTTTCTATATTTTGCAATAAAAAAGTACTTTTTTTAATGATTTTTAAAACCTATAGGTTCAAGGACAAGATAATATTGTTGTTTAGACTAAATTTTGTGCAAAGTTTCAACGAGATCGGTCAAATAGTTTTTGAATTATCCCTTATACCAATTTCGAAAATGCAGTTTTGAGAAAAACGCATTTAAAGTTTCGAGAAGTGAAAACTCAATGATTTCAATGACTAACCGGCTAGTCTACAATTCCAGAACCATACAATAGTCCTTCAGCTTCCTCATAAAGCTGATTTTCCTCCAAATGTTTTTCTCTAAGTGCTTTATGAGCCTGCTTGGTCGTTAATGAGCTGCGCCGCTCCTATCGCATCACTACGCGCTCATCCATGTTGTCAGCATACGTTTTGCATTGCTTTCCAATGATGATATCTATGGTTCGTAAAATAGAAGCATATCCTTTATTAAACAAGCCGGCTGCCATATATGCTGCAATTTTAATAATTTTCAGTCCAGAATGCAGGTGCTTTGGAGCGAAGCGCCAAAGAGTTGAATTAAAACTTTCGTTAGCATTGTGTGTATGGCCGCTCAAGCATCTTTGGAATAGATCTTCTTGTGATAGGTTTACATAGGTAGGAAGAATATGCTTCTGTACGTTCTGAGTGCAGTGGTGCAGAGTGCTTCAAAAGTTCCAAATTTTCTCCAATAGCTTGATCCTTTTGACACTTGCACCAGCTGCAAGATTACCACTAAAATGTTTTTTACGCGGATTCGATGCTCGGGATGTCACATCTCTATTTCCTTTCGAATGCGACTTCATTTTAAGTTTTCATAATCGTTCCGTACAAACTGAATTTCGAAGCTAAATTGAAACTGCGACACTGGCACCGACCCTCTCTAGTAAAGGCATTTGGACGATGTAAAATAGTCCTTTCACTTAAAATATTTCATAAACACTTCTTTCAAAACATCTGTTCTACCCGAACTAACAAGAATTAGAAATGAGCGGATTATGAAAGGCAAGCTCCTTGCTCCGAGCAGTCGTTTATATCTGCGGCGCGTTCCAGCGTCAAGCATTTCTAATGATGAAAGCATCTAAATGATGAGAGATTGTATTAACATCTTATGAAAGAAAAAAGTTTTGAAATTTTTGAAGGTTCTAAAGGTATTTCCTCCCTTAAATCACTTTTTAATTAGACGACAATTTAGTTGTATTGACTTTGGAACTTGTTTTTCCGCAAATTTGTAACTTGTGTCATAATATTAAACAATTTAAGAAGAATAATATACAACATAATAGTTAAATATAATAGGTTGAAAAGAGACGGATATTAAACGTCTATGCTATCTTTAGTTGAAATTCATATCCAGCTCAGGGCCGTTTACACTTTCTCTAATGGATACTGCAACTGCCATCCTCATTCTTCTCATTTTATAGCATGTAGGCTCCTCTCGGAGACGTAAAACGCTCGATATCAGGGATAAAATTAGCTCGAAATTTTATGAAGCTTCTGCCAATGTTGTCCCGCACGCTATTCACTGTATAGAGCGCGCTATTATTATTATTACTATTATTATTGTTATTACTATCAATGTAAAGTTAAAAATGACACTAAACTAACACACACAAAATTAATATATGTGTGTTATTCCAGTATTACTTTTAACTTTATATTGATAATAATAATAATAATATCGTGCCCTATATAGTAAATAGCGCACGGGTCAAAGTCTGATAAAATCTTTTTTTGAGTTAATCCTTGAAATTAAGTGTCTTACTTCTCCGAGAGAAGCCTCAATGCCATGAAATGAGAAAAATGGGGATGACAGTTGCGATATCCAAATAATTTTATAAAGTTTTAATAATGTTCAATTTTTATGATTTAAAAATTTAAGAATGTTATATATATTAAAGAATGTTACATATTTACGTAATAAATATGTCTTATATTTTATTAAATTTATTTCATAACATCATATTATTATTAATATATTGTTTATTTAAGATGTAACTTATACAATAAAATAGAATATAAAAGATACACTCGACAATAAAGAAATTCCTTAATATATGAATTTATGCACATATAAATGCATGTATTGAAAAGTACATATATTACAATGATCGTTTTCTAGCAAGAAACACTAAAATTAAAACTATTAATTAAAACTATTTTATTGGCTACATGTTATTCTCGAAAATAAATTAGATAATATCTAGCTAATACAATAATTTTGTGTTACACAATATTATTTGCTGGAAAATGGCCAATATATGCATTAATCTGTGTAATTAAGATTTTCCTGTTGTCGAGTATACGTAGATAGTTGTGTCGAAATAAATGTCTAATAAGCCGCTAATAAATGTTTTTAAACCACTTTTAAATATCTTATGATTGACTAATAGACTTTTAGATAGACATTTCACAGAGGTATAATATGAAGGAATGACATGAAAACGTCTAATCAATCAAAATTTAGACGTATGAGGGGCGCCGGCGGTTTCCCGCCAACCTCACTATGTGTGTGATCCACACACACACCTCATAAAAGAAATAAGAAAAAAGCTCAATATTGACGCTCTGCAAACTCTGTCTCGATAGAGAACAATCTTTATTTAGCAACGCAATAATTACGGAATAACTAACTTAACAGTAACACTTATACAAGAGAAAAAGAAAGCCGTGATAGCATTACGTGGCTATCTATGCGGACAAAGAACTTCGAACTGAAGGAAAACAGGGCTCGCACGATCCGATCCAATACAACACTCGCGAACAAAGCTTGCGACTGCCTTAAGTGTACGTATAATGCCCTTGCAGGTCGACACGTGGCACGACGTTGTTCACGTGTACGAACACGTGAACAGCACTATGAGCGCGGCGTGTCGGACGCGGCGAACAAAGACAGGACGGCCCTTGGGGCTTCGCATGTCCCTTCGCTGGCTTAACGTTGCCAGGATACGCCCGCAACAGTGCCCAGCTGACCTCAGCGAGAGGACGCTCAGCTGACCTCAATGATGAACCGCACGTGGCAACGCGTGACGTCGCAGGCGCAGGAACACTGCCGGCCGGCTCGCTTGCCGAACACGTGATACGCACGTGGAAGCCGAGCTCGCTCTACACTACCGCATTAACGATTATCGCCTGATGGCGAACTCGCCGAAACCAGAGAGCGCACGGAAGCGAATGCACCGGTGACGAGTGCAGGTTACAAAAAGAACGAACACGAGCAGAACACAATGCACCGAATGCGGCGAAAGTACGGTCGCACGCGAGGCCAAGAGAAAACGCGGCCGGACAGACTGAGAAGCGTACCGAATGGCTAGGTGGCTCGGAATCGAATCGTTACCGACTGGCTCAGCGAGCACTTACGGTGCGATCGCGAACAATTGGCGCGGCTGTAGCTGCTGCTTGCGTCTGCTGTCGCTTGGCGACGGTTGCACCTGCGTGCGCGCGTGCATGTGTGTGTGCCGCGAAAGCTGGGGCGCCACACGTATATATCCATCAGATTCTTTGTTTAAATAGTTCTTTCTTCGTTGATTTAACGTCTTTTCAACTGATAATTTCTCACTGGGTGTATTATAATTTCAACTATTATTTATAATTACAATATTATTGCAACTGCTTTTTAGGATAATTTTTATGCTATAAAATATAGATCTGAATAATTTGCAATAATGGCATTTCACGTAGCACAACTATATGCTAATCTCTTTCCCAGAGATATCTTGAAATGGCAAAATTATGTCAATACACGGCAATATCCAAATATCTGCTTTGTTCGTCCATGCTCATTCCATTAACATTACAGAAACTGAACGTTCTATTAAAGTTAGTATAATATACCTAAAACCTTTCAATATTTTTAATAAGTAATCCTTGATAAAGAAATATTTATACTTAGCCTAGTCAATTTATATTAATTTTAAGTGAAATTTAACTCTTTTATTGATTTCTCACTATTTTCACACCTAAAAATTTATTCAATATTGGTCGAACACGAACTCGAGAACAAACACTTCTAGGTTGCTAGTATCCCACACAACACGTAATATCGTAGAAATATCACAGCAATATTATATTTTCATTGCAATATTACCAGGGAATATAACAGAAATAATGCTGGAATATTACTAAGATATCACAGTAATATTAAAATGTCCGCGGCAAATGCATCATAGTAATATAATGGTGAAAATCACAATGATGTTACTGTGAGAAAATCATAATATTTAAAAAACTATACTTATATTTTCCTAGTTTTCTCACGTTTCATAAACTATTACATATCGAAGGTTGTCAAATACACTCCAAACTTTCACGAAATCCTCCAACGATAATTTCGATCCCAAGCAGTATAACCACTGGCACCCGATCCATGTCCTGACTACATTAAATTGTTGCTTAACCTGACGACCGAGCGCGCACGCGGTGACTCTGATAACTCCAACGATGTTCTTGCAATTCATGTTTATATAATGTATCCTTATAGTGTTCACAGTACATTTTAATATATATTTCCCAATGAAAAATTTTTCATATATAATTATATAAAATTATATAAAATTGTATATAATTATATATAATTATATATTATTATGTATCAAATTTGTCCATTCATGTTCATACATTCTACTTATATATATAATTATATATAATTAGGTATAATTATATATATAAATTCATATATAATTTTACATAATTACGCATAAATTTATATGTAATTATACATATTGTTATACATAATTGTGTATAATTATATATAATTTTATATAATTATATATAATTCTACGTAATTATGTATGGACAAATTTCATACAAAATTTTGCATAAAAAATTTTTCATCGGGTTAGCAAACATCAAATAATAGTTATATAATTTTTACTTAGTGTTTGTTGGATAATTTGCTGGTAGATATTGAAACAATGCAACAACATTCGATATGCGATAAATATTGATGTAATGTAGTGAACCAGTGATAATTACTTTTAGATTTTTAACAAAATGTTATAATGATTAATACAAACAAAAAAAAATTAAAAATCCAAGAAAATCCAAATTAAACAAATCGAAATACTAAATTTTAAAAGAAACTTTTAAAAAATACTATTTCTGTAAGGGAAGGTGACTTCAAATGACGCCGTAATAACGTTTTAATGATGTCTATAATGTTAAAGAAATTGATATGTCAATTGATGTCATCATTCTATTTAGAATATGATATATTGCTATAATTTAACTATAATATTGCAAATATATAAGTGTAATATTTCAATGATATAAATGTGTAATATCTCAATGATATAAGTATTGTTGCACTCGCGAGTCGAGAACGTCGCACTCGCGGACGCGGAGGAAATAAACAACTCGTTATAGAAAAGAAAAGAACTTTAATGTGAAAACTAGATTCTCGACAGAGTCACACGTCTGGCTCGCGCGCTAGCCATTTCACAACTCTCTCTCTCAGCTGTTATTTGTCAACCGCTCCATGACAACCGTACTCCGGCTCAGGACTCGCATGCATCCTGAACGCCGTGAATGTTGCGCATGCAACACTGTATGTAATACTGCAGTAATATTTCTGTAATATTTCATTGACATATGTAAAGGTGCAATATTTCAGTAATATTTCTGTAATATTTCACTGTGATATGTAATATTACCACTATATTGCAATATCACTGCAATATTTTTGCAATATTACGTGCTGTGTGGGATATCACCTTAGCTGCTGCGCTACTTCTTCATCTGATTCTTAAAATCTGATACATTTTCGTACTGTCCCTATATGCAGCCGAAGCATTACAATTACAATTTTCTTATATTATTTAATACAACTACAAAAATAAACTATTTAGTCCAAATATTTCATATAATAAAAAAAAAGTTAAAGATATACATAAAGCTAAAGCATTTGAAACAGCTATTAAATACTACCTAGGGTTAATTTTATTAATAATATTTTAATTTAATTTATTTACATTTACTTTCCCAATAAAAAATTTTTTTATATATGAAAAAAATTGGTATATATTGGATTGGCCAATAAGTCCGTGCGATTTTTTACTTATAAATGATTGATGATTATTTTTATAAACGATCCATTTTTTGTCGCCAGCAGTGCGATTATGTAACTCATTAAATGCAGTTAACGACAGTTTCGTTATCGTTGCGCAGCTTTTCTATACCGTAGAAATCGTTAACTGCATTTAACGAGTTATAATCGCACTACTACTGTTACTATACGCTTCAGAAATGGATCGCTTTTCTTACGTTTTCCGAGTGAATCGCTGATGAAAATGCGTTCGATTAAATGAGGTTCGCTTAGTTCGTGCGGAACCCAAACATCGAGACGGCTAACATAACCAAGTTGATGCAGATTTTCCACGCTCGATTTCGATATTTGGAGGAAGTCTACAATCTCCCGCATCGTGTAGTATGGATTGGTGTCGATTATCGCTTTCAATTTGTCGCTGTCGATCTCATTTGGTCGGCCTAAGCGTGGTTTGTCTTTGATGGAAAAATCTCCGCAAAGAAATCTCGCAAACCACTTTTGGCACACACGTTCTTTCACGGCATCCATATCATATATTGCACAAATCTTTTTACAGGTTTGCGCCGCGTTTTTTCCTTTTTAAAGTAAAAAATCATAATATACCGAAAATGCTCGTCCTGGTTATCCATTTTCAGATGACGCAAAACACACAAGATACACAAGCAATATTTACGTACATTTTTGTATATTTTTTAAATATACGTTGAAATGTCATCTGTCAATGACTATATGCTTTAAAGACTTTCGACTGAAAATAAAGCTTAGCAGAGTGCCTTGAAGCTATCTATCGAGAAAAACCGGACGGACTTATTGGCCAACCCAATATATCAGGATGATCCTTATTTACTCTTGGTAACAATTTTTTTCGATTTTTTTCCGCAGCACCCTCCAGAAAGTTTCCATATAACAAAAAAAATAACTCCTCTCAAGTTTAAGTTTGATCGGATAACGAGAATCCATGCCCTCGGGTCGCTAAACATTGGAGTACCTTTGTATTAAGCTGCCTACATTATCAATATTGTTTTTAAAGCGTGTTTTCCACAATAATCGCCTTAGAGAACTTTTCTTTCTACATCGTTTAAGATCTCATAGTCTCATTAATAATCTCATAATCTTATAGTCAATAAATATTTATTGCATTTATTGTTTGAGCTACAACAAATCATGTATGGACTATAGAAGTTGCAATAGTATGTTTGGAGGACAATATAAGTATAAAACATGATACCTTTCATGTTTTTATTAATAAATTAATTTTTTTAATTAAATAATGCATAATATAAGGTGTAGTAAAAAGAAATCCATTATTTTTCCAATAGATGGCTTTAGTAATGTGTATCTCGCATTGTATAAGTGCGATCGGTTT
>NW_022639703.1:373061-376659 GCF_010583005.1 Odontomachus brunneus
TAATGTGTATCTCGCGTTGTATAAGTGCAATCGGTTTACGCTAGATGGCGTTAGAAAGATAAGATTTCATACTAAAAAAACTTCTCAGACAGTTTTGTGATTGTTTGACTCAGTATTGTTTGAACGCGCGTCAAATATGAACACCAGCAAAGATAAAATACACCATATTTTACAGTTTTTCTTCGATAAAATCGAAAACGCAAGCCAGGCGGCTGAAAATGTGAATAGTGTTTATGGTCCTGATACTGTAAGAGCCAATGACGCGCAATTTTGGTTTCGTCGATTCCGTTCCGGTAATTTTGATGTCAAAGATGCACCACGCTCTGAAAGGCCAATTGTCGAAAATGTCGATAAAATAATGGAAATCGTCGAGTCCGACCGTCATGTAAGCACTGTTTCGATTGCCCAGGAGCTAAACAAAAAACCGTTTGGAACCACTTGAATAAGACTGGATACAAAAAGAAGCTCGATGTATGGGTGCCACACGAGTTAACGCAAAAAAACCTCATGGACCGAATTTCCATCTGCGAATCGCTGCTGAATCGCAACAAAATCGACCATTTCTGCAGCGGATGGTGACTGGTGATGAAAAGTGGGTCACGTACGACAATGTCAAGCGAAAACGGTCGTGGTTGAAACGCGGTGAGCCGGCGCAAACGGTGGCCAAGCCAGGATTGACGGTCAGGAAGGCTTTGCTGTGTGTTTGGTGGGATTGGCAGGGAATCATCCACTATGAGCTGCTCCCCTACGGCCAAACTCTTAATTCGGACCTGTACTGTCAACAATTGGACCGTCTGAAGGAATCAATCGTCCAGAAGCGGTCAGCTTTGGCCAATAGGAGAGGAATTGTGTTCCATCAGGACAATGCCAGGCCACACACATTGATAGTGACTCGCTAGAAGCTCCGGGAGCTTGGTTGGGAGGTTCTTATGCATCCACCTTATAGTCCGGACCTGGCACTAAGTGATTACCACCTGTTCCTGTGTATGGCGAATGATTTTGCTGGTGAAAAATTCGCCTCAAAAGAAGCTTGTGAAAATCGACTGTCCCAGTTTTTTGCCAATAGGGACAACGGTTTCTATGAGAGAGGCATAATGGAATTATCTTTAAAATGGCAACAAGTTATCGAACAAAACGGTGCATATTTGACCTAAATCGGATCATTCTAACTATGCTAAATAAAGCCTTCAATTTCATGCAAAAATAATGGATTTTTTTTTACTACACTTTATAATTATTAATCTCGTGGCTCCTAATCTTATGCTGGGAGGGGACCATAAATGTACAGTCTGTTTGATAAGAGCGTGTACGGCAAAACTTGATAAATAATTTATTGAAATAATTTGGAATAAAATACACACATATTACTTAATTAGAGCTATAATATTTTATAATAACTTGTCCAGTCGCCTTCATTATTATTAATAATTGGCTGGCATCTCCGAGGCATTCTTTCAACTAATTTAATGGCATATTCTTGAGATAAAGATCTCTATCGAATTTGTCGAATTTACTTCTTGACCGACAAAATTTTCTTTCCACGAAGTTTAAACTTTATCAAGGACCAAACGTTTTCGATAGGATTTACATCCGGTGACTGTGAAGGCCAATCCAATAATTCAACATTATTTTCTTATTTCCACGCGGTACAAAGGCGACTTGGATGTTTAGGATCATTTTCTTCTTGTACTATCCATTTTTCGTTTTCCCTTATAAAGCATGTTTGAGCAGATAATAATAAAGCCTTCTCATAAATTTTGACGATTTTGTTAGCGTTTAAATTGTTTGTGAAGATATGCAAAGTGCCAAATCTTTGCGTAAAGCCACGTTTCAGTATGTTATCGACATTTTTCATCTCTAAGTAGTGATTAACCCACTTATTTAGAAATGCTTTTGACTTTCTCATGTACTTAGCAGCCGCTTGGCGTGACATTTTTGGTCCTTCCGGATATGTACACACGGCTTCAAAATGTGTATTTGATACTCATGGCGAAATATATATTTTTATCATGAAGATCGAATAATAACTAAATCTTTATCAATAAAGCATCTTAGGCGAAAAATCCCTCTACCGACTCCTGTTTGAATTTCCCGTTTACCTGTTTATATGTAAAAGTTTTGCCGCATACGCTCTTATCAAACAGATTGTATAATACCTAGGCCGTACGTTTGCAACGTTTCCCATTGTTTGAATGCGTCAAACAATATTGTTGCGAACGCGGTTTCGCGGAGTCTGAAGTGTGCGCGAATCTTGAGCCTCAGTTCCCGTAGCCACGGTCGCTACGGAGTTGTTGTCGAGAACAACAGCTGACGAAAAGTCGAAAGACGGCTAACATGAGGTGTAGATGCGTGTTCTTTTGAGAATTCCCTTTGTCCTGGTTCCACGCTTTGCATTAAAGTTCCTTTCCTCTTTACAACGTGTTCGTTTATTTTCCCCGCGTCCGCGAGTGCAACAATATATTGGGTGTGCGAAAAAGTTCGTAGCGTGTTTTTATTAGAATTCAAGTGTTTTTCTTAGAATATTAAAATCAATTTATTCAAATTAAATGTGTTCCATTATTTTCGATAATATTTTGTCATTTTTTAGGCAAAGCCATAATCCCATTGCGATAGAACTTCTGTGGTTTCTGATCGAAGAACTGTATTAAGTAATTTTCACAGGCCTCTTTTGAAACCAACTTTACCATTAAGAGAGAAAGACCTAAACGAATGATAGTCTGAGGGTGCTATGTCAGGACTATACGGTGGATGCATCAAAACTTCCCAGCCAAGCTCTCGCAATTTTTTCCGAGTCATCAAAATATGTGTGGTCGAGCGTTGTCGTGATGGAAGACGACATTTCCCCTATTGATCAATTCTAGCCGCTTCCTCTCAATTGCTTGTTGTAATCTCTTTAGTTGTTCACAATAGAGTTCGGAATTAATTGTTTGACCGGGCGATAACAGCTCATAGTGAACGATTCCCTTCCAATCCCACCACACACACAACATCACCTTCTTCGCCGTCAATCCAGGTTTTACGATTGTTTGCGTCTTCTCTCTTTTCTTTGTCCACGATATTTTTCGAGTTTGATTGTCGTACGTGACCTATTTTTCATCACCAGTTATCATTCTCTTCAGAAATGGCTCAATTTAATTCTGTTTCAGTAGCGTATTGCAAATGTTAATTCGGTCCATCATGTTTTTAACATTCAACTCGTCAGGAACCTAAACATCGAACTTCTTTTTATATCCAGTTTTGTGTAAATGATTCAAAACTGTTTTGTGGTCAATGCCTAGTTCCCTGATAATCTCCACACTGTTCACATGCTTATCACGCTTTTTCCATGATTTCATCGGACTTTTCGGCGATTGGTCGACTGCAGCGAGTTTCATCTTTAACATCGAAATTTCCAATACGAAAGCGAGCGAATCATTTCTGTGCTGCTGATTTTGCTAGAATATCTTCACCGTAAACAGCACAAAGGATCCCGCACAAAACTTATGGAAAATGGTTTTCGATCAAATTGGCTGAAATTTCACTATGTTATAGTTTTCGCCATGCTGATCATTGCACCAAGTCCCAAAAGTCAATATGTCCCAGGATATAAAGGGTCAAT
>NW_022639703.1:376669-377285 GCF_010583005.1 Odontomachus brunneus
TCGCCTTGACCTTGACAAATGTTGTCAAGGTCATGGCCCTGAACAACATTTAAAAAGTTTTAGCCGTCGGTCGAACACCTTGGGTACCAGTGCTAATGGCAACAATATCGTAACTTTGAAGCTTTTTAACTCGAAAGACACTTAATGAAAAAATATTTTATTATAGTGTTTTGGAAAGCTCTCGAGGTAGAGAGCGGTGCACTTGGACACGGTGCATTTGGACACAGCCAATCATAGCACCGTATGATTAGAGACATTTGTAGGGTCTCTTGGAACAGCGACTTGTGATTGGACTGTGTCCAATTGTCCCGTGTCCAACTGATATACACCCCTCGAGGTATGCTATAAGAATATATAATGAAAAATAAGGGGTTACATTTAAAAAATTCAGAGTGACCTTGTCCTGACCTTGACGACGTCACTCGAGGTCAAACCAATGATATTATCTTATGTCCTCCTCGAAATCTCAAAACTTTTATCTGAAACATTTTTCGCTAAAATGCACTGTACAAGAGATATTTGAGGTGATCGATTAAAATGAGACACCCTATATATATATATATATATATATATATATATATATATATATATATATATATATATATATATATATACA
>NW_022639703.1:377381-378021 GCF_010583005.1 Odontomachus brunneus
TATATATATATATATATATATATATATATATATATATATATATATATATATGTATATACAAGGTCATCGGAAAGTATCGGACCCCCCTAATATCTTCAGTTAGAATGCATTTTGGAGAAAATGTCCAATAGTGAAGTTGTATGGTTTCAAGCGGGGAGTAAGATGATGACTGACTTTGACCTTGACCATGTCCTTCAAGGTCATTTCAAGGTCAACCTTATTTTTTTAAATGGAACCCTCTACATTTTATTGCATATTCTTATAGCTTATTTTGAGAGATTTCCAAAACGCTAGAATAAAATTTTTCGAGAGATTTCCAAAACGCTAAAATAAAATTTTTTCATTAAGTACTTTTTGAATTATAAAGGTTTGAAGTTAACAATTTTTTGACACAAAATGTAAAATATCTTATAAAATATTATTTAGTTTTCAGTAATCATAACCTTAATACTTTTGTGCGCGGAATAATGAGACCAATTAATTGATTTAAAGAAAATACATTAATCGAAAAGTGTTGGATCCCCCTAATATTTTTAGTAAAAATGCATTTTGGAAAAATGTCCAATAGCAAAGTTGTACGACTTCAAGCGGTGATGCTAGTAGGTTAGGTTACGCCACTCTTGTCTTAACTGACCGGACT
>NW_022639703.1:378031-382461 GCF_010583005.1 Odontomachus brunneus
AATATCTACAAAATTATTGGTTTCAATAATTTTTTACTTGAATTTTATTAACTTTACCGAAAAATATTAAGAGATAAAAATTGCTTATTTTGTTTTCAAAGAGCTCTGAGAATTTTTTCAGAATTTTGTATTAACTTTTTAGTACTTCAAGAAAATGCAAGAAAATGCAGTACTAAAAAATTAATATAAAATTCTGAAAAAATTCTCAGAGCTCTATGAGAACAAAATAAATAATTTTTATCTCTTGATATTTTTCGGTAAAGTTGATAGAATTCAAGTAAAAAATTATTGAAACCAATAATTTTGTAGATATTAACGTAAATATCTTAGAAAATAGAGATCGTATAAAAATTTTTTTCAAACAAAAGTTATTTGCTTTTTCACGTAAAATAAAATGCCGTAATAAATAATATGTATTTCTATCTAAAAAAAACAAAGTTGACCTTGTCCTGACCTTGGCGACGTCATCTTAGGTCAAATAACTACTGTCATTAAATGCGACTTTTTAAGCCTTATAACTTTTATTGGAAACATTTTTCTCTAAAATGCTCCCCCGTCGAGTTTTCTTGCCGTTGCCGAACTTATGGGACATACTATATTATATATATATATATATATATATATATATATATATATATATATATTTCTTGAAGTAATAAAAAATAAACATTTCTATTTAGGAAGCAAAGTTGATCTTCGAATATCCTTCAAAATTCAATATATATATATATATATATTTCTTGAAGTAATAAAAAATAAACATTTCTATTTAGGAAGCAAAGTTGATCTTCGAATATCCTTCAAAATTCAATATATATATATATATATATTTCTTGAAGTAATAAAAAATAAACATTTCTATTTAGGAAGCAAAGTTGATCTTCGAATATCCTTCAAAATTCAATATATATATATATATATATTTCTTGAAGTAATAAAAAATAAACATTTCTATTTAGGAAGCAAAGTTGATCTTCGAATATCCTTCAAAATTCAATATATATATATATATATATTTCTTGAAGTAATAAAAAATAAACATTTCTATTTAGGAAGCAAAGTTGATCTTCGAATATCCTTCAAAATTCAATATATATATATATATATATTTCTTGAAGTAATAAAAAATAAACATTTCTATTTAAGAAGCAAAGTTGATCTTCGAATATCCTTCAAAATTCAATGTCAAAGTCAAGGTCATCTTCAGATGTCCCCGTCTGAACTCGATAACTTTTGTCTGAAACATTTTTGCTAAACATGCTTAGCTGAAGAATTATCAGGGTGCATCTTTTAAAATGGGACATTCTGTATATGCATTCTGCAGTTAATTTTCATAATATCACGAACCGAGTAACGATACCGAATCAGTTTTTTCAATGTAAGGGTTACTTCAATCGAGTCACGGGTCGATCTTGAAATCATTTGTTTTAACATAGTTATCATCTTGAAATTACTTGTTTTGACATAATTATCTATATTCCTATGCTTGTTCCTGTTAGTATGTTTTTATATTTGTGACGATGCACACCTGCATCGTCACTACTCCGGTCCAACCGACCATCAGTCGGGCTGTGCACCGGCGCGTTGCGCCAACCTAAACGCCGCAAGACCCGATCAAAACACCGCGTAAACAAAGCGAGCAAAGAACGCGCGATAACGCGATAACATCGGCACAAAAGAACCGAGCGAGAGCGAGTGTCGCGGGCACGCGACAATGACGTGCACAGCGAGCGGAGACAAAGCGGCGTCTAGTATATAATCCGCGACGCCGAATTAATCGAGACCAGACCGATTCGGACCGTCAACCGAACTCGATGCTACACAGTGGAGAGCAAGGCCTACGACCGACTCGTATCTGCTTCCTCAACCTACCGAATATCACATCCTCGCAAGCAAGGACCGAAGCCAGTACGTTAGCTGCGCTCTGTCGAGGTTTCTCGACCCGTGTTTTTAGCCTCTCGACGAACTAGATCGGGAGTGAATACGCCGATACATCGACTACCCATTCCCCATCTCGTCATCTGCGACACAGCGTGCAAACGAGCGCGGCTCCATCACGCGAAGACAGCGTGCCGCGCTGGAACACGGACTCGATACCGCCGACACCGCGCGGTCCCCGCGATCGACCACGCGAGCCGCGCACGAATCGCGACCGCCGAACCGCGACACGCCACCGCTTGCCGAATATTCGAGGCGAACCTAGCCTTCGCGCTATACGCTCCGCCTACCGTCTTAGCCGCCGCGACCCGGTAACTGGCGCCGTCACCTAGGAGGACTATATACTAACACGCGACTACTCTGTACAAAGGCTCAATAAATCTTTTTGTTATTTTTATTTATTACAATCCGCGTCGTCTTATTTCACGAACCCGGACTCCGGCGAGCGAATAAATCCTTGGCACCGACAACAACCGACACGCGGAATTCGGTTGTTACATATTTAAATAAGCTATAAAAAACTTTTTTTTTATTGTGACGATGTTACAACTAAGTTACAAAACTTATGTTGTAATTTACATATCATTTGAAGTTAAAAGAGATATTCATTCCTAGTCCAGTAATTAATTCCGATCCTTAACTACGTCAGTTCCTGGGTTATGGTCAAGTCATTATACAAGATCTAGTGGCTTAGTCCTCTTCAGTCTTTTGAAGGTCTTTCTAGAATCAAGTATCTGGAGTATTTCCATATTTTCATGGTGTTTTAATCGCTCCACATGGCATACTTCCTAATAGTTATTAGCATACTTCCTAATTTCTTTCTCGGTAACGGTATTGATTTTTAGATCAGGTGAAGGTTATCATTTCTGATGTACCACTCTGCGTTTATACGAAGTATTCTATTCTGTACTGTTTAAATTATTTTAATGGTTGTCTTCTTGGCACAACCCCACAGTTGTAACCCATAAGTCCACACTGGTTTGAGTACTTGTTTGTATATGAGCAACTTGTTGCGGAGGGAAAGCTGAGACTGGCGCAACCAGTAACCAGTACATTTTTTTGAACTTGATATTTATTTCTTCACTTTTTTCTTCACATATTTCTTCCATCTTAACTTTGTATACAAAATCATACCAAGATATTTAGCTGTATTAGCGTATGGTATTACTTACGGATTAACCAATACTGCAGTATATTTGATTTGTAAAGTTGATGTGTACAGATTTGCTTTCATTTAATCTAATTTGCTGTTTCTTTGTCCAATTATTTATCTTATTAAAAGAGCAGATTAGCGATTACTTCTTCTACTTCTTTTCCAACAGCTAATATTGCTATATCCGCAAAGGTAGCCATGGTGATATTATTTGGTTGTGGTATGTTGTTTGGACGTATATAGCAGGTACAAGACTGGGCCAACAACGCTTCTTTGCGGTACTCCTGCTCGTATTTATTTCATCATAGAGTATTCATTCTCTATTTTTACTCTGAAGTGCCGATTTCTTATATATGTTTTAGGATTAAGATCCATTCTTTAGGCAATTATTTATAAAGTTTATGCTCAAAATTGTTGTCCACATTTCATTAAACACTTGCGCTACACCTAGAAAGGCACTAGCACATACTTGCTTTATTTCAATAGTTTTTTCAATAATCTGTAATCCTGTGAATCTGTTCTAATGTTGAATGTTTGCTTCTGAAGCCAACTGATGGTTTGGAATTGGCTTACTTGCATCCAATATAAGTGACAGTCTTTTGAGTAAAAGTTTTTCAAATATTTTTAACACTGCTGATAGTAACGGGATAGATCTATAAACTTTTAGCTATATTGGGTGGTTTTTTTTTGTTAAGGCAGGGGAAATGCGTTATGCATACCCACGACTCCCGGTGAAGGGTCGCGAATTATGTGGGACTCTCCTCCCCCGAAAGCACCAGGGAAAGGCATACCCATTAAAACCCCTGCCAGGTCCCTCCTCGGCGGCCATTATGAGGCGCCCCGGGAATCGCTCTTCGTATGCTTCCGGGGCGCACTCGACCGCTACATTATTTCACCCCGCGCCGGGGATTTTTTTTGTACTCCCGACGGTTCAATACCCTATAGCGTCGAAACGTGAGACCCCCCTCCCCCCCGTCTCGCCACTTCTTCCCACGCACTAGGACGGTGCCCGGGTCACCGCCTAGACCCCGTCCCTCTTAGCTGGATTCCGGAGACATGCAGAAGCGTATAGGGGAGGGACCACAAAGTTCCCCCCTCCCACCAACCTCCTCCTAGACATCCTAGGGACCTTCCCTAATTCCCCCCATGCGGTCGGGGCAATAGTCGGGCAAAAACCTAGATCGCGCCCCCCTATCGTGTTGTCGAGAAGACATTGGGAGAAAGAGTATTTCCTCTTCCCCATGGTCAGGACCCACCAATCCCGTGGAGAGTGGGCGGCTCCCTATAAGTGGGGATCAATCCCGGAGCTCGGGTCCCGTAACTGGAGTCGTTATGTGGG
>NW_022639703.1:382677-397792 GCF_010583005.1 Odontomachus brunneus
GGGGGGGGGGGGGGGGGGGGGGGGGGGGGGGGGGGGGGGGGGGGGGGGGGCAGGAGTCGCGCCGCATCCTGGCGACAGCGGCTCTCCTTCTCCTTCCGTGGTACCTAGCATTGGTGCCCCTGAGGAGAATACTCCGCGCGCTCGGGGACCTTCCAGGGTAAAGGACCGTCTGCAACGGGTCCCCTCTCCTGCCCGCTGCTCGCGACCCCTCCATTCCGCGCGTGTGCGCGGGAGGAAGGCGGGCCTATCGCGCCCGGCTATGTATCCCTCATTTTCTCCGCGCCTTATGCGTAACGCATAAGGCGCATAAAATGAGGTTTCCGCCTCCTCCTTCTGCGCGTGACCTCGTCGCAGAAGGAAGTGAGAGCAGACCAGGCCTTTTCTTCCCCGAGCATGGCCCTAACAAGGGCCGGGGAAGAGAGGTCCGCCCCAACAACTCCGACCAGCACTCCTGCACCCAAGAGGGACAACGCTCAAGGGTGTGTTGCGCCGTGTCCACCTCGGTACTACAGTGATAGCAGTGAGTGGTGTGGATGGTTTACCAGACTTTAGTATCATTATCATCTCTGCAACTTTCCATTATATGAGGACATATTTTAATCTAATAGCCGCGTTAATATGATGCAAAAGTGAATTTGAAGTGCTATCTCTAATAGTTCTTTGATTATCCTGCCTATTATAAGATTGTATTCTGTAGCTTTCTTTGCATTCAGATTCTTATTAATGACGTTTTCAAGTTCTTCAAGATGTATGGCCACAGTAGTGGACCTAAAAACATCAATAAATTTAACGATTTTCTTAGTATAAAAAAAAATAATTAATATAAAATGGAATTGAAGCATTGTTTACGATATATTTTAAGATACTTAAAAAATTTTTTTTTATATTTTTTCGATCCAAAGTGGCGACGCTGACGGAACCTAATACGTTTTTTTTATGGAAGTGCTCTGCAGTCTGACATCTAGCGTCCACATATTTTGACTTAGGAAAAAAAGTTTTTTTCTTTTTGCCTAGAGAAGTACATAAAGGTTTTTAAAAATATTGTTTTTTTTTTCAGAAATGGTAGGCATTTGAAATCATAGTTGCAATTTTTGTTAAAAAATTTCTTAAAAACTATTCATAAAATAAAAGTTTTTTACATATTGAAAAACTTCTACGTACTTCTCTGCGGAATATATCTAACAAGTTGCTGCTAAAATTTGAAGTCATTCAAATAAAAATTATTGAAGTAATGCGTCAGACCAATTTGAAACACGTTTTGAAAAAATGCCTTTAAACTTTTAAGTGCTGTTTTTTTGCACTTAAACTTAAAGATTGTGACTTTAAAAATTTTTTACCATTATTTCGCAATGCCAGTACCATAGCGCTCGGTTTGTGCTACGCGCAGTTCATCGACCTTGACACAGAAATTATAACAATTAGGGCTTATTGCGATGCCCAAAACTTTCATAACTTACATGATGCTGTTTAGACCATCGTTGAAGACGCACACAGCTAAATCGGTAGCTATATCCAAGATCTTTTTGCCGCTCGAACTGCTCTTCGGCTGAATACAATGATAATGAATTCGTGCTCCATACAATTGAATTAAAATTTTCGTTGCTATTTTGGGTGTAACCTCCTAAACAACGAATAAGCAATTCATTTTTACTCAATTCGCACCACGGCGTGCTCCGATACGCCTGGTGGCGTTGTATCGTACCTTATGGTGTTTGCTCTAATTTCATTAACAAATTTTTTTCGTTATAAATCAAATTGCAACTTATTTTTACAAAGATAAGGTACTGTTTAAACAAAATAATTTTTTTCGCTTTTTTAAAAATTCTACCGTGGCCATACCCCTTAGGAAAGTAACTAGTGGAATTTTTAAATTTTCTCTCCTTCTGGTGCGTGTAAGATGCTCTTCAGCTATCTGTCTCAGTAGTGGTTTAAATGTCTCCTCCAAGTAATTTGCAAATAATTCAGCCTTTTATTTAGAAATGATTGCTTAGGTTCCATCATCGTGTTTGATTGATGGATTTTGCATTTTTAGTTGTTTTAGACTCTTCGTTACTTTCCATAAAGAATAATCGGTGTTTTTCTCTTATGTAAGTCTTCTCAGGCATCGATTGATAATTTTATTCTTTCCCTACTTAGATTTTTAATCCTGTTGCTTAGTGAATTCAGAATTTTTTATCTTGCGACGTTCTAGTGCACTGCCAGTTTTCTCTTGCTTTTCTTTTTTCAGCAACAAGTTCTCTAAATTCAAGAGGGTATATTTCTTGATAATTAGCTAGAGCTTTCGTCTGGGAAATGTTTTGCAAAGCTGTTCACTGTATGGTCTCTATAAATGCATTTATATTAGTTTCTAATTGATATGGTATCTTCAATGATTTATTTAGTTATACGAGTTGTTGAAGATCTTCGCGAAATTTTTCCCAGTCTGTTTTGAAATTAAACAGTCTTGATGATGCATCTTTGTATATTATTGTCGTACTAATTGTTAATATGATTGGAGTATGATCCGATAATAGGGACTCATCACCATCAACATGTATATAATTCCTCAACATACCTCTGAATATAAATAAGTCAATTAGATCTGAAATTTTATCTGTGTTAGTCGGCCAATACGTTGGCTTTCCTGTAAATAAGAAGTCACATTTGAGTTTACGTTCTGCTTTGAAGAATTCATTATCTTTACTTGTGGTTCAATCTTGAATCCTAATAGATATTTTTAGCATTAAAGTCTCCACCAATTATGAATGCTTTGCTTAATGTATTGAAACAAATAGAATAGTCCTGCTCCTTTAAACTGTATCTTGACGGGCTGTATAAAGCTGCAATTTTATAGTTTTGATTCGTTTTGACTTTGAAGTAAAGTGACATTATTGTGACTTGCATCTGGTCCGTTTCTATACTTAACTAGAGGTAGTGCCTAATATTTTTGGCAGATCCTTTTGCTTTATTTGCTGGATGATTTGCGTGAAATCATAACTAACTTCAAAATTTCTAATTTTAATATGTGATTCACGGATAAAGTGTGTTTTTGAAATAAGACATATATCGAGCTTCTGCATTTGCAAAAATTGCTCTAGTTCATATATTCGTTCTTGAATTTAGTTGGGATTCCAGGTATTCTCAGGCTCATTTTTTCTTCATCTTCGCGTTGATATTCAAGTTGACTTCAAGTCTATTAATTTTATCAGGGATTTGCCTATTAACAAGTTTTTGCTCGTTTAATTTATTCAGTATGATTAGTTTTCCTTCAATTGTTGTTTGTTTCTTCTCACTAATAACTTCAATTTAGCAATGAATTTTGTATGAAAGTAGTCTCTTTTTTGCCTTGAGTACTCCTTTGTTGTGCTCGTTGTTTTGGTTTTAACAGAGCATCCCTCCTCTTCTGAAGCCCTTTTCCTCACATCTATAATACTCTTCTATAATTGGCCGGATGATCACCATTATAATTTATGCATCTCGTGTTTCTATTGACTGTGCAAGTTTTGGTGAAATGTTTATCTGCACATTTCATACATCTTGGTTCTTTTTGGCAGTACCTTTGTGTATGATTAAATTCTTGACAACGTTTGCATTGTGGTATCCAACGTGTAGTCTTGCTTAATAGTTTTATCGTCACAACAAAATTTAATATTTTTGATAGCATAGATGTTTTCAATGCTTTCTTTATTATAAAAAATTAGCATAAAAAGTAGTAATTCTCGCTTCATAATTTCCATTTTCCTATTTTCCAGGGTCCTTTTTTCTCGTTTGAGAATATTAACCACATTTAGCACGTTGAATTCTTTATTTTTGAGATCTTCAATTATATCTTTTTTGCTACATGATGAATGTAATTTTCTAGCCATGATCTTGATAAGTCTTTCGTGTTTATCCTCATACGTATACTATTGAATTTTTCTTTTATTTAATGCAGCCGTTAGCACTCTATATGAACTACCATCTAGAGTGTTTATTTTTCACGCATCATTATTAAGCACTTATTTTGCATTCTTTTACAACTGCATTCTTAATGATCATATGCAACTCGGAGTACTCTTTCATCTATGCTACATATATAGGAGGAGATGTATCCACGTGCGTTCTATCCACTAGTCTTTGACGTTCTACTTGTTGGGGTTTATTCTTACCAGTTACTTTAGTTTCTTGATTGCGTTTTTCTCCACATTTTTCTTCTATAGATAAAATACATACTGATTAACTCACCTTTCGCTCCTTTTTTGGATTTTTTTTCAGTATCCATTCTGTTTCCCTTTGCAATTCTTCCTTATCTGTTTCATAATTGATATTTACTTGCTGCGTCTCATTAGAGCACTTACATTTCTTTAGTTTTAACTCTCGCATTTGTTGTTTTATTTGTTCAATTCTCAAGATAAACTTTTCTTTTTCACTAATTTCGGTTAATAAGGTTTTGTATAAAAATTGCTGCTTTTCAGTTTAAAAATCTTCCTTCTTCAATTCTATTATCTTATTTAGATATTTATATAGCAATAGATAGCTCTTCTCCCCCAGAATCCATGGGGGGATCTTGCTTCCAAAGAGGGTGGATTTTCCGAATTTTTTTAATGATCGGGCTGTCACCTGAGATATTCCATTCCGTGATAGTTTTGTCCATTGCCTTATTATTTGCTAGTTTTGGTCCATTCCGTGTATTTTCTTTCCCCGGTACCCTCGGGCTAAAAATGAAAAACGCCGGTGAGCATTCCCCAATCCGCCACCTGGGGAAGTGTCCGATGGGGGGACTAGCTACTAGCTACACACGGAATAAAAAACTAGCACAAATAAATAAAAAAGTACTTTTTTATTTATGTTAATATTTTAACTTAATTTAAAAAAACAATATTTTTCTACTTATTTGTGCTAGATTTTTTTTTTATTTAAATAGAAAAACATTCTAATAAAAACAATAATATGGATAATTACTCTTACCAATTGCTATACCAATTACTTAAACCGATTTACGTACCGAGTTCAGGATCGAATATTTTCTTGCACAATTTTACTGCTCATTGCTACCAAATACAACACTTACTATTCTGATTAATCTTGAAATTAAGATCAATTTTCTTTGCGGATTACCTGTATTATTCAAGAAAGTTACTCCGTTGTCAAATGCGTTGGCAGACACAATAATTACCCTGTTGTCTATTGCAATAATGTTAAATGAACTTACATAATCCACAGGGTAGACATCGAACAGATCTGCCGAAACGTTCAGATCTGAAGACAATACATCAGTGTGACAACATCGAAGAGCGTGACAACCGAATAAATGAAGAGAACGGCAACAACCGTCCAGAGGAAGAGGAGTGTCACCTGACTGTCAACACCGATAGTGCGATAACAGATCGCAGGAATGGCAATGAGAGTACAACGACAACTGACACCAATTCCGACTCCCTGATTGTGCAATCTTCCGACACTCCACCTAACACGACAACGAACTCATCGCCCAACACGCGCACCTGTTCGCCGAGTCGCATCATCGGCCTTAACTATGCGAACGTCAATAACGCGAACGACGTAGCGAAGAAGAGCACGCTGAAAGCGACTCTTAGTCTGGACCCAAGCGCTCTCTACAAAGGTGCTATTCCCTATGAGAAGATCACCAGGCATACGCAACGCTCGAGCACACCGGGCAGTATGGAGCTAAGGAAGGTAACTTGATCTCCTACCTACCGGCGTTCTGCAAAGTTTCCATCCGTAGATGACCGAGCTCGTTGATCGAAGGTACTTAACGTTAAAGATGATCTCTACCAAACTCCGATTAAACTGACGATAAACCGATAATAAACTTGACGGAGTTGCTCACAGCAATTTCTAGTTATGTAATTTTTTTGAACAAATGATTTCCAAAGAAATTAATAATTTTGCTCACATTGGCAAAATAAAAAAATAGAAACATTTCAAATAAATAATATTTAATTGAATAATGATGAGTACTTTTAATCTTTAGCCAACAAAAGTAGTGTCAGATCCCACCTAAACGTTATTGTTGTTTGAGTGCGTATGTACAGGTTGATTTCAGCGTAAAAAACCTGTTATAATGAGACGTTTTTTCGTATACATTCCTATTAAAATATAAAACTATATAATTTTTCATTTATGGTATATGGTTTAAAGAAAAAAATTTGAAGCACATTCGTTGATAAAACTTTAGAAAAACTGGACCGGATGCAATTAAAAAAGCTTCGTGGTTATTGTTCCAGTATATGCTTTGTTGACTAAGGATTAAATATGGGTTGTAAAGGGCAAAAAATTTGCTTTTTCTTGTTTTAATAAAAAATTTTCTTTTATTTTCTATATTGGCAATTCTGACGAATGAGTTAATTGTCAACTAGATTAATCAGAGTTTGGTGAAAATCATCTTAAGACGCAATTCATCCATCGACGATTTCAAACTTTCATGATGCGATGGAGGATTCGTTTTGAGAGAAAAGGGCGCAAGTAACTCGACGGTGATAGTTTCACCTCGACGTTTAATATATGATAAAAAGAATTTTCCGAAAAAATGGAAAAACCGTTGACTTCACCGATCTAAGAATTTCAACGATCTAAATTTCTCACGCCAACTTTCTCAGATGTGAACTCCTCAATCGCAGTTTAATAATGTCTTTCGGAAATTAATAAGAGATTTATAAGATTTATAAGATTTATAAGATTTATAAGATTTATAAA
Organism: Odontomachus brunneus; assembly: GCF_010583005.1. Taxonomy (NCBI): domain Eukaryota; kingdom Metazoa; phylum Arthropoda; class Insecta; order Hymenoptera; family Formicidae; genus Odontomachus; species Odontomachus brunneus. Next base: position 389,353 of record NW_022639703.1, read on the forward strand.
ATTTATAAGATTTATAAGATTTTAAATTTATAAGAGATTTTAGATAAAGAGATAAAGATTTTAGATAAAGCTTTCAAAAAAGCTCCCACTATTTTTTAACTAACAAGAGGAACACCAGATGACTGCTCCGGGGATTTTGATGCACTTTTTATAGACAGTTTTTGGGCGAAAAAAGACGACACATGTCTGGCCGTTTCAGCCAATGGATTATAGTTTCGAAGAAATAGATTTTTAAAGAAATCGATTTTTAAAGTCACCCGCGACACACTTGATTCGTTCGACCATCACTATTAAACAGCAGCAGCGGTAGCATAGTAGGTAAGGCGTTGTTCCGTACGCAGTAGGTTGCGTGTTCAAATCTCATGCATTTTTTTTATTAAAAATTCGTTCTTATCTGTAATTATTTATATTATTTATATTATTAATGTAGATGTACACGAAAATGATTATTCATTTAATTATATTGGTATATTATCTTGTAAATAAAATTAAAAAATTTTTAAATAATTATTGTAATAATTTTAAAAATCTGTATAAAGAAATATTATCTCTATAAATTTTATTTTAATTTAATGTTACTAATTTTTATTATTTTTTTATTGTAATAAAATTGTATAAATTAATAAATAATTAAATATACATGTATAGAGTAATTATTATTACCGTCGTTGTCGTCGTCGTCGTTGTTGTTATTCATATGGATATATAAATAAAAATGTAATAAAAACGTGAGTAATCATGAGCAACATGACAAAAAATTTTCTAATAATTTCCTCAAATAATATAGAATCATTAAAGAATGACATATCGGCACAAGCTTCACAACCTTTGTTTATCATTGCGTAATTGATTAAAAAAAAAAAGAAAAGTACGAAAATAAGAAATAGACAATAAGAAAACAAATTATTTACTAATTTGTAAATTTATAAAATTTCATTACATTCAAAAAGTAATAAAAATTAATAATACTAAATTTTAAAAAAATTTAAAAGATAATATTCCTTTATGCAGCTTTTTCAAATTATTACAATAATTATTTAAAAATTTTTAAATTTTATTTACAAAAAAAATACCAATATAATTCAATAAATAATAATATTTATGTATATTAATAATATAAATAATATAAATAATTACAGATAGAAACGAATTTTTAATTAACAAAATACACAATATTTGAATACACAACCTACTGCATACGAAATCAACGTCGTTACTTTCTTTCGTTACCGCTGCTGTTGTTTAATAGTGACGGTCGAACACATCAAATGTGCTGCGGCCGATTAGAGTCATTCTTTAAAAATCGATTTCTTCGAAACTATGGCCTATTGGCTAAAACGGCCGAACACGTGTCGTTTTTTTCGCCCAAGAACAACCTATAAAAAGCGCATCAAAATCTCCGAAGCAATCATCTGGTGTTCCCCTTGTGTTTCTATTATTTTCTTACTTTATAAAATCTACTACTTGTATTTTATCATTTGCATCTTTATTTTATTTATTTTGTAAAATCTACTTTATTTTATTTATTTTATAAATCTACTATTTTATCATTTGCATCTTTATTTTATTTATTTTAATTTCTAGTATTTTTCATCCCTATCAAATAATTTTTGCTATTTTCTACCCAACACTTATTTATTATTTATTTATTTATTTATTTATTTATTTATTTATTTATTTATTTATTTATATATTTATATATTTATCTTATTCTATTTATTTATTAATTATGTTAAGTATTCATTTTATAGTTTATTTGTATATTCATTTATCTATAGCGCTTGATTTTTTATGTTATTCACTTATTTTTATTTTATTTTTAATTATTATTTTACCTTTAGCTTATTTTTTGTGTTTGTGTTACTTTTGATTCTTTATATGTATAGTTTTTTTATGTAACTAAAGGGTATTATCTTGTTAATATTGCTGTTGTTATTATTATTATTATAATTATTATTATTAATAATAATATTGTTATTATTATTATTATTAAGTTTCACAAGTTCAATGAATCAATGACAGTTCTAAAAAAGCTGCAAATTGTCGTATGCAAATTACATTGCATTAGCCATTACAGATTTTCATAGTATTATTGAGACGTAGCTCTTCACTTTTTGTTTCCGACGAGCTTCATTCCACTTTTTCATGATATTCTTGTTTTTTTCGGAACTGAAGGATTCCCTGAGTCACGAGTTACCAAGAGAGGAGGAGTGTTCCTGCTGAGATTTATCCGAGGGGGGTTGACGAGGCTCCCCGAAGACCGCAGTTGCGGCTGCGCTCAGCTGCAATGGCGCTCGCCGAACGCAGCTGCAACGATCGGCAACGACGACTGCGGTTACGACGGACACGCAACTCGTGGAACTCTCCTCGTCGCCGTGGGCCTACAACAACGAATACTCGCGCCGTTTCTATTCTGAGGAGACCCTATTGTAAATATGAATCGGAAATACCCCCCACGTAATGAGCTTTCACTTGTGATTAGGACGAGTCGAGTCGCAACACGAACTGAGACTGACTCTTCGCGTGAAAAAGAGGAAGAGTGATTTTTTTGCGCGAGTTAACAGATCGAGAGAGATTGTTGTTGTTGAGCTAATGTAAGTACGACCGATCATGTACATATAGAGGTAACAAGAGATACTAAAATACGTAACACTTGTATTCAAACGCGTTACATCGAGATGATTTCATCGAGCTTATTTCGTAAGCTTCCTAATTTCGTGATTATGATCGAGCGGTAATTATTGCAAAATAATGGCGAAATGGTAAACTTCGGATAACATCTACTCAGGGCATATAACCTTGATAGTTGAAACGATGTGTGAGGCTTGTTGTATGAATATATGTGACTGGTTTTAATTAACTTGAAAGTGATAAAGTTCGCGATGTATATATGTATTCAACGTGTAAAACACTAACCCACGCACGAGTAGTTTTGTCTTTGAAATAAGGTATTACTGATCTGAGAAATAATTCCAAGTAAACACTTACTAATGGTAACACACCAATGATATACTTTTTCACTTAACAATGTAACTGTTATGTATAGCATGAGTTATATTACATTTATATTGCTGAATGGGAAATTATAACATTTATACACTGTTAGTTGATGTTTACTAGGTTGTGTCGTCTAACTAATCGGCAATCGTTGATGAGTAATCTATCCGGATCAACTCGGACCCGAAAAATATGTCATGACTGTTGAGTAAAATATTATACTTAAGTAATACTTGATGTAAAAGTCTCCGTAGGCTGATCGTCTACCTCGTGACTTGTCTCTATCTGGAGAATCGATGATGTGAAATTGATCTTCTCATTATATACTATTGCCATTACAAAACGGACGAGCGAGTGAGTATTTCGTAAGAAGTTTGGATGAATCAAGAGTGGTGAACATAAAAAGAGCACGAGTCCTTTTTTATTTTTCTTACAACGACGACGTACTTTACGTGCGCGTAGCGTATGAAAGTCAACTACACACTATGTATCTGTACGTGAAACGTAATAAAGGCGTATTTGTGGAAAGAAATGCACTACATTTTACTGCTACCCTGAAACGTAGTTCTCTGCAATTGATAGATCAAGTAGAGATTCTCCAATATAGATAATCGTGATTCACAAAATAATAAGTGTTGTTACGTGACGGATTTGCTCGCGACGGCCGAGTGGACTGTCCACGTGAGTACCTGTAAGTCCCGCGCGTACCTGATTATCACGAAGCAGGTCAGGAGCTGGAAAAGTTCCTTCACTCTGGCCACGAGGTACGTCGGGTGGTCCTATTTCAGATCAGAGAACTGAATCTCTTTATCCAGGGACTGACCGCAAGCGCGAGGCTGAATCAGGAGAATTGGGGGATATTGTTATTAATGATGGATTAAGGTTATTTAGCACGACTCTAAATAAAATATGTATACATTTATTTAATTATTGTTGATTACAAATTGGATATAAATTTATATTTAGTTGTTCAATATGAAATAACAAAATTAATATAGAACCTATTTTCAAAACCCAGATGCGGAGGTGCACATGTGTATGTGTGTACATTTCTGTGTGGCTGGTAGGGAAGGTTATGGAAGGATTGGTGAAGACGGGGGAGAGAGAAAGGAGAAAGAAAATTGAAGGTCAGGATTAATAAATGGAGGAAGAATAAAGAAAGTAAAAAAGAAAAAATAAGATGACTTACTTTGAAAGACCTGGGCTGTAATTTGTTGACGAAAAAATAGAAGCTGGGTGGCTGCAGACTTTAAGTGGTCTGTAGCTGGGTAGTTTGCTGCTGAGACTCCGGAAGGGGCTTAAAATCACCACATTGTCGCGTAACGGAGTTGTTGGGAAAATCGCGAGAAGGATCATATAAAGAGTCACGGAAAATAAACGAGAAAATGGTGCAACGATTTCAACTGGCACGTACTAAAAGAGCAAAAAATATTGAGAACGCGGGTTGTGCTTCTAGATTTTTATACGAGACTGTTTGGGTTGAAAAATGTGAATTTTCAGGGATACTTGTTGCTGGATTTGTTAGAGGATTTGGTAGGTGCGGGATGAGGTCTGTAGCCAGTAATGTTTTAAGAAAAATGGTTAAAAAAATTTATTTGGCTGGGATTGTAAGTGGAGAAAAATCACGCGTTTTGGAGAGGTACTGATTAGAGGAATTTTGAAGTGGTGAGGGAATTTTCGGGGCGAGCTGTCGAGGACAGTCGTACAGATATAAATCAGGAACTGAGACAGTATAATTCGTGTGACAATGGATATTTTCTTTCTTAAGGTTTGGCCGCCTTTGATTTACAGATAAAGTACTCGGCTCCAGCGGGATAGGTTTATGGAGTTAGAAGAGTTTCGGTTACGTGCTTCCCAGGGTTGCGGATTGGATTATCGCTGAAATTTTATTGAGGAAATCTTGCAATTGAAGGAAAACTATTTATTGTCTTGTGCTGTTTTACAGATGCATCCCGGATGTGGAAAAAATAAGATATATTGTTCACGTCCGTGCAGGACGTAACATTATAATCTGAAATATTATAAAATTTTATTTATATATAAGAGTGTCCAATTTTAAATGCACACTTTAACCCTAGTTATACACACTTTTATTTGCCTACGTATTGTCCACATTGAGGTCCCGGGGACCCATCAACATTTGTCATTGTAACTCCAGTAAAAATGGAGATATTTCTATTCTTTTTTTAATGTATAGAGAATTGATCAAAGAACAAGCTTATAATAAATGAGAGTCGATAAAAGTCGATAGAATTAAGGAGTTCCGAGCTATACGGATTAAAAGAGAAAATAAATGCAACAAAATCTTGATTTAGTTTAAAAAAAATCATATCTTTCTTGTTTATAGACCAATTTGAAAACTACTTGTAAATTCTGAAAAGACATACTTGAAAAAATGAAAAAAAAATTAGCGACTCGATATTTCAATTTTATCAACAAAACTGCATATTTCTCGATATTTCAGTTTTATATAACTCGATATTTCAATTTTATCAACAAGGGGTAAACATTGCGAATTTTCATGATTGGGTGTTTTGCTAGATATTGAATGTGGGAAAAATTCGTGGCGTTTGGCACTAGATGGCATTACATACTCAGTACTCGCTTATTAGTAACTACTTATTAGTAACTACTAATCGCATCGACAACACTAGACACGCATGACATTTCAACCTTTGTTTGAGCCGAAAAAAATTGAAATCGGTGAAATGGATCAAAAGTTATTTTATTTTGAAAATGAAAATAAATAAGGAAAAAATTCGCTACATTTTGCAGTATTACTACGATAAAGGCAAGAACGCTGCACAGGTTTGTGAAAAAATTTGTGCTGTTTACGGTGAAGATACTCTATTAAAATCAGCAGTACGGAAATGGTTCGCTCGCTTTCGTACTGGAAATTTCGATATCAAAGATGAAACTCGCTCCGGTCGACCAATCACCGAAAAGTCCGATGAAATCATGGAAAAAGCGTGATAAGCATGTGAGCAGTGTGAAGATTGCCAGGGAACTAGGCATCGACCACAAAACAGTTTTCAATCATTTACACAAAGCTGGATACAAAAAGAAGCTCGATGTTTGGGTTCCTCACGAGTTGAGTGTTAAAAACATGATGGACCGAATTAACATTTGCGATATGCTACTGAAACGGAATGAAATTGAGTCATTTCTGAAGAGAATGATAACTTATGATGAAAAATGAGTCACGTATGACAATCGAACTCGAAAAAGATCGTGAACAAAGGAAGAAGAGAAGGCGCAAGCAATCGCAAAACCTGGATTGACGACGAAAAAAGTGATGTGGTGTGTGTGGTGGGATTGGAAAGGAATCGTTCACTATGAGCTGTTACCGCCCGGTCAAAAAATTAATTCCGAACTCTGATTAATTGTGAACAACTAGAGAGATTACAACAAGTAATTGAGAGGAAGCGACCAGAATTGATCAATAGGAGGAGTGTCGTGTTCTATCACGACAACGCTCGAGCATACACATCTTTGATGACTCGGCAAAAATTGCGAGAGCTTGGCTGAGAAGTTTTGATGCATCCACCGTATAGTCTTGATATAGCATTCTCAGACTATTTGTTTAGGTCTCTACAGAACTCTCTTAATGGTGTAAAGCTGGCTTCAAAAGATGCTCGTGAAAATCACTTGAAGCAGTTTTTCGACCAGAAACCACAGAAGATCTATCGCGATGGGATTATGGCTCTGCCCCAAAAATGACAAAATGTTATCGAAAATAATGGAACATATTTGGTTTGAATAAATTGATTTTAATACTCTAAGAAAAATACTTAAGTTTTACTAAAAAAACGCCACGAACTTTTTCCCACACCTAATAGTATAAAATGTTTGATTTTTAACCCGAGACATTCGCTGTAATCAATGTTGTTTGATTTTTAACGTATATTACTAGTTCGCTGACATGTAGTAACACGTAAATGCATAAAAACAGTTGAAAACTGTATACTAATATAAATACGAGTGAAAGACTAAAGCAAATTCTTACACAAATCAATATGTAATAGAAGTTATTTATTTTTAACTTTTTTGTTGACAAATACAAATACAAAAATGTTATATTTCAAAAATTTATACATTTCCCAGCAACTGCATAATAAAGAGCAATGCGCTTTGCATCTTGGAATCGTGGACACACCGAGTTCTTATATATGCGAGGAACAAAATTTACATTAAGTTTTTTTTTGCAAATTTAATATTTTCTATTCGTTCTTATATCTATTCGTACGTTATCGATGATGCTGTCGATTTATAATATAGCTGTCGTTTTATAGCACAAATAGACGTACTGTCACGTTCGGTTTCAGTTTTGGACGGACGCTGGGCGGCGGTGGATAAGCTCGCCGGTGTCTACGAGTTCCTGTGAGAGGCGGGCAACGCGTATCTCGGTGCGGGTGTGAGTGTGAGTGTACGTGAGTGAATCGTGAATAAACAAGTAAAACAATTTATTGATAGAGTGTACAGTGTACGCGGTCGACGGACGCGTGCGGCGAACTTGGTGCTAGCGTGTAGTTTCCGTGAACGAATCTTAATACTAGAGCAAACTTAACACTAACTTAACTCTAACGCGAACGAAATTTAATATTAGCACAAACTTAATACTAACTTAACTCTAACACGAACGCAGACTTAATTCTGATCGCGGATTCGGACTTAATGCTACACGGTGGGCGGCGATTATAGCAGCCGGGGTCGCTTGTGGATATCGCGGTGCAACGGTGATCGGCGGATTGCGGCGGTGTATTGATTCGGACGGATGGCCTGAGCGACACTCAGAAGCCGACCAGGGTGCCAGGAGCGCTTAGCAGAGGCGATGAGCGCGCCAGCTCTATATCCCTTGACTCTGGAGCGGATCGACGGTTTTGGAGAAGATTCCGCGAGGAGATAAGCGCAACTTCTCGCGGCGGAGCGGTTTCAGGACAGTCGATAAGCGCACCGGTTGGAAGCTGGAAAGGCGTTCGTGCTCGTGAGAACAATGAATGCTGCGGACTGGTGCTCTGTCGTTATCGCGCGCGGCTTATATATCCGCCGACTCACGAAGTTCGCACGTACGTCGTCCTTTCATTTGGGAACAATCGACGGCGTTATCGCGAACCGGCGGTATGTTGATAATTTATTTGGCGCTGAGCGCCTTATTTCTCGATCCGACGGATGGTCGGTCGGGCCGTAGTGACGAGAACTCAAACGTCTCGTCACAGTACGTAGAGCGCAAGTTGACAGGCGCAAATGCAGAAGCGGTTTTATGAATTCTATGGCATTTAGATAAAAAGAAAACCATAGAAATATTCAACAAATATTATTTTTAATACATATACAACATAAAACAAAGTAAATTAGATAAAGTACTCATCTGAAAAAAATTACACGGTATATATATATACATATATATATATATATATATATATATATATATATATATATATAT
>NW_022639703.1:398050-398401 GCF_010583005.1 Odontomachus brunneus
TCGCACTGAATTTTATTGACAAATGTCTAACCTCTAAAATGCAGCCAGTTTCAGATGTCAAAATAAATTACACCTACAACTAACGTCATCTAACTGTAAGCTGTAGGAACTAAGTTTACCACCTAATATACAGGGTGTTCGGAAAGTACCGGGACGCCCGAATATCAGGAAAAATATAAGTTTTACAAAAAAATGTTTCAGACAAAAGTTGTGGCGTTTAAAAAGATGTATTTACTGATCACATCAGTTTGACCTTGGGTTGCGTAGCGAAGGTCAGGTCAAGGTCACATTAATTTTTTTAAATGGAACACCCCATTTTTCATTGCATATTCTTATAGCACATCTCGAGAG
>NW_022639703.1:398706-398814 GCF_010583005.1 Odontomachus brunneus
TCCCCTCGCCTCTCACGTTTGGGGTGCTTCATTATCGTGAGTCCCCTCGCCTCTCACGTTTGGGGTGCTTAATTATAAAAAATGTTCAAAATGCTCCCCCTGAACGTG
>NW_022639703.1:399165-399527 GCF_010583005.1 Odontomachus brunneus
AAGTATACTTTCACCTAATAGTCCAGCCCATACATTGAGTTTTTGAGGATGTTGCGAATGCGCTTCAACCATCCAATGAGGATTTTCATTATCCCAGTATCTAAAGTTATGTCGATTTACCTCACCAATCAGCGTAAAAGTCGCCTCATCCGAAAAAACAATATTGCTCGAAAATTGAGGATCTCTGGTGATTCTGTCTGTCATCAAATCGCAAAATCCTAAGCGACGATCGAAATCGTCGTCAGATAATTCCTGAACAAGGTGAACCTTATAAATATGGAATTTATTTTTTTTCAACACTTTATGCACTGACGCTAAACCGATATCGTTTTCTTGTGCTATATCGCGAATAGAATTGTGAG
>NW_022639703.1:403206-404151 GCF_010583005.1 Odontomachus brunneus
GTGTTCCATTTAAAAAAATTAATGTGACCTTGACCTGACCTTCGCTACGCAACCCAAGGTCAAACTGATGTGATCAGTAAATACATCTTTTTAAACGCCACAACTTTTATCTGAAACATTTTTTTCTAAAATGCTTAGTTTTCGAGATATTTCACCGGTCCGGGACTTTTTGAACACCCAGTATATATAGGGTGTCCCATTTTAAATTACGCACCTGAATATCTCGTCAGGGGAGCCACCAATCTGAAAATAACCCTTACAAAAGTTGTTGGGTTCAGAAGGGGACATCGGATGATGATTTTCAATTTTACCTTGACCTTGACCTTCAAGGTCATTTGAAGATCAAATCGAATTTTTAAATAGAAATCCCTATTTTTGACCCCGGATTCAGAAAGAGCGCAAAATTTTACGTTTAGGTAGATACTTGAGCTCTACGAGGCTCTTCTTTGGAATGACCTTCAGAGGTTATTTTAAGGACAAAATATTTGAAATAACGCACCTGAATACATATCTTGTCGGGGAGCCACCAATCCAAATAACCCTTACAAAAGTTGTTGGATTCGGAAAGGGACATCGGATGGTGACCTTCAATTTCACCTTGACCTTGACCTTCAAGGTCATTTGAAAGTCAAATCGAATTTTTTAAATAGAAACTTTAAAGTTATGTTAAGAGTCGAAATGACCTTTAAAGATCATTTCAAGGTCGAACCGTTTACAAGTCTAACATGAAAACCAAAATTGATCGTGGTTTGTTTTTTAAGATATTTGAATTAGTAGTCATGACTACTAATTTCAAATATTTTGTCCTTGAAATAACCTCTGAAGGTCATTCCAAAGAAGAGCCTCAAGTACCCATCTAAACGTAAAATTTTGCGCTTTTTCCGAATCCGGGGTAAAAAAATAGGGATTTCTATTTAAAAATTCGATTTGACCTTCAAATGACCT
>NW_022639704.1:0-117 GCF_010583005.1 Odontomachus brunneus
GCACTTAATCAGTAAAATCAACTATTTTTTTAAAACTATTGTTATACATATATATATATAAAGGATCGCGTTATTAAAATATATATATATATATATATATATATATATATATATATA